>NW_028300663.1:0-44723 GCF_049724085.1 Artemia sp. Qi Xiang Cuo
AACCTGAGACGGATAATTGTTCTGGGAAATCTTTTTATTTTTCTTTTTGGGTTGTGTTTTGTTGTTATGGTTAATGGAAATATGCTTGATTTTTGGATATGATTTGGATTTTGTTGTGTTTCTCGTTTTTGGTTTCTTAACTTGTTCTTAATGATAAATTCTAATTCGATTAATATTAAAATAGGTCTAACGGATATTGGTAGGTGTACTGGTCGTTGTTTTATCTGCCGAGATTATTTAACCCCTAGGGCTATTGTACAAAGCACTTTATATAATAAAAAGTTTCATTGTTTGTTTCGGGTTAGGGTAAATTGTAAAACAAATAATATCATTTATTTGTTGGAGTGTAAAATTTGTGGCTTACAATATGTGGGGGAAAGTATTAATAACATATATGAGAGATTTTTGGGGCACAAAAGCACAATTAAGGGTAAAAAAAACGAATATCTATCTAGTACAACATTGTAATAATGGTACCTGTGCTTTAACAGATTTAACCGTTACGATTTTAGAAAATTTGGAATTAAGTAATCGAACTAAAGAAGAGAAAAATATAAATTTACGTAAACGGGAAGACTATTGGATCCATACCCTCGGTACTGCTTATCCGTTCGGGTTGAATGATCGAGTGGCTAAATATGGAGACATGTCTAATGTTGTTGTTAATTGTATAAATGGATTAATGGACCATCCTTCTTTTAATCATCCCGTTAAACGTAAAACTCGATCAAGAAGGCATAGGAAAAATAATAGAAAAAATAATATAGATTTAGATATCTATTTGAAAGATTTTTGCAAACTATTTGAGTCTAATGGTATGGCTAGCATAATAAAATGTTTAAATAAGTTATCAAAAAAAAATTTAATAAAATTATTTTGGAATGTAAATAACAAAACACCATGTAACTCAAAAATTAAACTGATTTATGATACAGTATGTATTCTAGCTAGAACTAAAGGTAATTAAAATGAAAAAAAGTCAGATAAGACTGTTAATAAGGAGAATAGATTATGTCTTCCTATAACTTTTATAAGTAAACAAATAGAGGATATAAATTTACCTGGAATTTTAAACCAGGCTGATGTAAAGCAGGCCCTTCCTAGTAATTTGAAGTATAAGAATAATCCGATTATAACATATAAATTTTCAAAAACGATAGGACAAATGATTTTTAATTATAATTTAATACTTGGAACTTTGACACGGATAGTAATTGGAAACCTATTTGTAAGTGTGACCAATTGTTATCGTTTGTTAATCCAACTTACGAACATATTATTACAGGTGATTTATCAATAATTAAGCAAATTGAATTGCAGAATATAATGAAAATTGGGGCTAAATTCCGTCTTTCAAATCATCTAAAACCCTCGAATCTGCTTAGAGGGTTAAATAATAATCTCGAAATATTTATTGATAATTGGTGCAAAAAAGAGAAAATTAATAAAAATAGTTTTCAGAATTGGAAAAATTTAATTATTAATAAGGTTAGAAATAAGATAAATAAGAGGACAAATAAGCATGATAATGATGGAGTTTTTTATAATTATAAGATAAAACAAGCAATTTATAATATAAAGAGGGATTTTGTATTTGTACCCATTGATAAAGCGAATAATAATTTTGCAATAATTTGTCAGAAGCTTTATTGTGATGTTTTAACAAAGGAGTTTAGTACAACAAATACATATAAAAAGGTTCAAGATGTTAATAATAGTCTATAATCGGAATAGAGGATATACTTTTAAAAAAATTTAATATGAAGGTTAATGATAATAATAAAAATTTTCCGATTTTATATTGGACGGCAAAATTTCATAAAAATCCCCCGAAACCACGCTTTATTGCGGGGGCAGAAAGGTGCCCGACCAGAGTTGCGGCTACTGACTTGTCGTGTATTTTAGGAGAAATTAAAAATAAGTTTGAGGCATATTGTTCGGGAATTAAAAAATTTTCTAAGTTTAATCCATACTGGAGTATTAATAATTCGCTGCAAGTAATAGACTCTCTTGCTTTAGTTTCAGCCAAAAGAGTGGACTCGTTTGATTTCACTACATTATATACAAATTTACCCATTAATTTAGTATTTATAAATTTAAAAAAGATTATTAAGAAAGCTTTTCTTTTGTCTAATTTGCCATTTTTAAAAATTGATGCGTATAATAAGAAGGCAAGATGAACTAATTATTTTAATAGTACAACTAGCTCAAGATGTTATAGCCTAGATATGATTTTTGATCTACTAGAATTTGTTCTATTTAATACTTATATAAAATTTAACGGCAATCTATATTATCAATGTAATGGAATTCCTATAGGGGGTAATGCCAGTCCAGTTATAGTGGACCTATTTCTAAATTATTTAGAATATGATTGTATGACGGATAAAAAGAATCCAAGTAATATAAAGTATTTGCTCTCAAATAATAAAATATGTTTAGATGACCTTTTGGTGATAAATTGTTCAAATTTTTAGAGATTGCAATTAAAATATATTCACCAGAGTTAAAGCTGGAATCCAGTAATGGAAATGGCAAATATGACCATTTTCTAGATTTAGAGATTAATGTGGTACCTAATAATACAATAAATGTTAAAATATATAATAAAACAGACGATATTAATTTTGAAATAGTTAATTTTCCATTTCCAAAAAGTAATATTCATTCAAATATAACATATTCATCGTATTTTTCCCAACTATATGCAAGAATTTGTACTAATTACATCGATTTTAGAAATAGATGTATGTTACTTAGCAAGAAGCTAATCATAAGAGGTTTTTCCACCAATAAACTTGCTTGGCAATTTAAAAAGCTTTGTTTTAAGTATAATCAGCTTTTACATAAGTATAATAAAAGTTATCAAGATATCTTAAAAGATATTTTACGGTAACTTGTTGACGGAATTGGTTTATCTTCCCGGTTGTTGAGGATTTGATTGCGACATTTGTGGTAAAGATTATGGTGGACTATTCGGAGTTTAATTCTTAGAATTTTAATGAAAGTGAAATTTTTCAAGGTGGAGGACTAGTGTTATTTATTTGTTTGTATTTGAATCGGTTGAAGTTCGGCTGTCAGTGTTATTTGAAGGTTGGTTAAGAATGTTTGAAAAAATTTTTCTGGGGTATATATTTTTATTTTTTGGATATTTTCGATTTTGTTTATGTTTATTCCATTGGTGGTATTATATAGGGGTATGCCAGATTATGGCATGGCGCGCTCAAATTGCCTGGGTAATGAAATTTAAGCGCAGAAACCCAAATAGGCAATGAGTTTTCTTCTGACGAGCCCCGATATATGGTGATCACCTTGGGAATATAATGTTTTTGTAGATTTAAGGTGCTATAGCTTGGTTTTGGAACATTGACGTATGCTTATTGATGCTGATTTTGCTCTATTTTGGACTTGATTTTCGGACTGTCGGATTGGTTATACTGTTTTGTCCTGGGGAACTGGATGGATGAGTAGGGTCTAGACCTTGTTCAAGTGCTGATTTATTTCAGTTACTAAAGTAGGAAGACAGTTTTTTTTTTTTTTTTTTTTTTTTTTTTTTTTTTTTTTTTTTTACCAGATGATTACCGTAATACACTATATGATTTCAGGTTGGATCTAGTGCTGGTGGAGGAATTGTTAAAAAAAAATTTCCCCGACAGACCGTAATCCTGATCCAGGTTTTAACCTGAGACGGATCATTGTTCTGGGAAATCTTTTTGTTTTTCGTTTTGGGTTGTGTTTTGTTGTTATGACTAATGGAAATATGCTTGATTTTTGGATATGATTTGGATTTTGCGTTGTTTCCTGTTTTTGGTTTCTTACCTTGTTCTTAATGGTAAATTCTAATTCGAGTGATATTCAAATCCGTCTATCGGATATTGGTAGGTGTACTGGTAGCTGTTTTATCTGCCGAGATTATTTCAAACATAGGGCGATTGTAAACAGCACATTACATAACAAAAAGTTTCATTGTTTGTTTCGGGGTAGGGTAAATTGTAAAACAAATAATATCATTTATTTGTTGGAGTGTAAAATTTGTGGCTTACAATATGTGGGGGAAAGTATTAATAACATATATGAGAGATTTTTGGGGCACAAAAGCACAATTAATGGTAAAAAAACGAATAGCTATCTAGTACAATATTGTAATAATGGTACCTGTGCTTTAACTGATTTAACCATTACGATTTTAGAAAATTTGGAATTAAGTAATCGAACCAAAGAAGAGAAAAATATAAATTTACGTAAACGGGAAGACTATTGGATCCATACCCTCGGTACTGCTTATCCGTTCGGGTTGAATGATCGAGTGGCTAAATATGGAGACATGTCTAATGTTGTTGTTAATTGTATAAATGGTTTAATGGACCATCCTTCTTTTAATCATCCCGTTAAACGTAAAAATCAATCAAGAGGGCATAGGAAAAATGATAGAAAAAAGAATATAGATTTAGAAATCTATTTGAAGGAATTGTGCAAACTATTTGAGTCTAATGGTATGGCTAGCATAATAAAATGTTTAAATAAGTTATCAAAAAATAATTTAATAAAATTATTTTGGAATGTAAATAACAAAACACCATGTAACTCAAAAATTAAACTGATTTATGATACAGTATGTATTCTTGCTAGAACTAAAGGTAATTCAAATGAAAAAAAGTCAGATAAGACTGTTAATAAGGAGAATAGATTATATCTTCCTACAAATTTTATAAGTAAACAAATAGAGGATATAAATTTACCTGGGATTTTAAACCAGGCTGATGTGAAACAGGCCCTTCCTAGTAATTTGAAGTATAAGAATAATCCGATTATAACATATAAATTTTCAAAAACGATAGGACAAATGATTTTTAATTATAATTTAATACTTAGGAATTTTGACACGGATAGTAATTGGAAACCTATTTGTAAGTGTGACCAATTATTATCGTTTGTTAATCCAACTTACGAACATATTATTACAGGTGATTTATCAATAATTAAGTAAATTGAATTGTAGAATATAATGAAAATGGGGGCTAAATTCCGTCTTTCAAATCATCTAAAACCCTCGAATCTGCTTAGAAGGTTAAATAATAATCTCGAAATATTTATTTATAATTGGTGCAAAAAAGAGAAAATTAATAAAAAAAATTTCCAGAATTGGACAAATTTAATTATTAATAAGGTTAGAAATAAGATATATAAGAGGACAAATAAGCATGATAATGATGTTGCTTTTTATAATTCTAAGATAAAACAAGCAATTGATAATATAAAGAGGGATTTTGTAATTGTACCCATTGATAAAGCGAATAATAATTTTGCAATAATTTGTCAGAAGCTTTATTGTGATGTTTTAACAATGGAGCTTAATGCAACAAATACATATAAAAAGGTTCAAGATGTTAATAATAGTCTATTGATTGGAATAGAGGATATACTTTTTAAAAAATTTAATATTAAGGTTAATGATAATGATAAAAATTTTCCGTTTTTATATTGGACGGCAAAATTTCATAAAAAATCCCCCGAAACCACGCTTTATTGCGGGGGCAGCAAGGTGCCCGACCAGAGTTGCGGCTACTAACTTGTCGTGTATTTTAGGAGAAATCAAAAATAAATTTGAGGCATATTGTTCGGGAATTAAAAAATTTTCTAAGTTTAATCCATACTGGAGTGTTAATAACTCGCTGCAAGTAATAGACTCTCTTGCTTTAGTTTCAGCCAAAAGAGTGGACTCGTTTGATTTCACTACATTATATACAAATTTACCCATTAATTTAGTATTTATAAATTTAAAAAAGATTATTAGGAAAGCTTTTCTTTTGTCTAATTTGCCGTTTTTAAAAATTGGTGCGTATAATAAGAAGGCGAGATAGACTAATTATTTTAATAGTACAACTAGCTCAAGATGTTATAGCCTAGATATGATTTTTGATCTACTAGAATTTGTTCTATTTAATACTTATATAAAATTTAATGGCAATCTATATTATCAATGTAATGGAATTCCTATTGGGGGTAATACCAGTCCAGTTATAGCGGACCTATTTCTAAATTATTTATAATATGATTATATGGTACAAAGCTATGGTACAAAGCACTTTATATAATAAAAAGTTTCATTGTTTGTTTCGGGGTAGGGTAAATTGTAAAACAAATAATATCATTTATTTGTTGGAGTGTAAAATTTGTGGCTTACAATATGTGGGGGAAAGTATTAATAACATATATGAGAGATTTTTGGGGCACAAAAGCACAATTAATGGTAAAAAAACGAATAGCTATCTAGTACAACATTGTAATAATGGTACCTGTGCTTTAACTGATTTAACTATTACGATTTTAGAAAATTTGGAATTAAGTAATCGAACTAAAGAAGAGAAAAATATAAATTTACGTAAACGTGAAGACTATTGGATCCATACCCTCGGTACTGCTTATCCGTTCGGGTTGAATGATCGAGTGGCTAAATATGGAGACATGTCTAATGTTGTTGTTAATTGTATAAATGGATTAATGGACCATCCTTCTTTTAATCATCCCGTTAAACGTAAAAATCGATCAAGAGGGCATATGAAAAATAATAGAAAAAAGAATATAGATTTAGATATCTATTTGAAGGATTTGTGCAAACTATTTGAGTCTAATGGTATGGCTAGCATAATAAAATGTTTGAATAAGTTATCAAAAAAAAATTTAATAAAATTATTTTGGAATGTAAATAACAAAACACCATGTAACTCAAAAATTAAACTGATTTATGATAAAGTATGTATTATAGCTAGAACTAAAGGTAATTAAAATGAAAAAAAGTCAGATAAGACTGTTAATAAGGAGAATAGATTATGTCTTCCTATAACTTTTATAAGTAAACAAATAGAGGATATAAATTTACCTGGAATTTTAAACCAGGCTGATGTGAAGCAGGCCCTTCCTAGTAATTTGAAGTATAAGAATAATCCGATTATAACATATAAATTTTCAAAAACGATAGGACAAATGATTTTTAATTATAATTTAATACTTGGAACTTTGACACGGATAGTAATTGGAAACCTATTTGTAAGTGTGACCAATTGTTATCGTTTGTTAATTCAACTTACGAACATATTATTACAGGTGATTTAACAATAATTAAGTAAATTGAATTGCAGAATATAATGAAAATGGGGGCTAAATTCCGTCTATCAAATCATCTAAAACCCTCGAATCTGCTTAGAGGGTTAAATAATAATCTCGACATATTTATTTATAAATGGTGCAAAAAAGAGAAAATTAATAAAAATTGTTTTCAGAATCGGAATAATTTAATTATTAATAAGGTTAGAAATAAGATAAATAAGAGGACAAATAAGCATGATAATGATAGTGTTTTTTATAATTCTATGATAAAACAAGCAATTTATAATATAAAGAGGGATTTTGTAATTGTACCCATTGATAAAGCGAATAATAATTTTGCAATAATTTGTCAGAAGCTTTATTGTGATGTTTTAACAATGGAGTTTAATGCAACAAATACATATAAAAAGGTTCAAGATGTTAATAATAGTCTATAATCGGAATAGAGGATATACTTTAGAAAAAAATTAATATGAAGGTTAATGATAATAATAAAAATTTTCCGATTTTATATTGGACGGCAAAATTTCATAAGAATCCACCGAAACCACGCTTTATTGCGGGGGCAGCAAGGTGCCCGACCAGAGTTGCGGCTACTGACTTGTCGTGTATTTTAGGAGAAATTAAAAATAAGTTTGAGGCATATTGTTCGGGAATTAAAAAATTTTCTAAGTTTAATCCATACTGGAGTATTAATAATTCGCTGCAAGTAATAGACTCTCTTGCTTTAGTTTCAGCCAAAAGAGTGGACTCGTTTGATTTCACTACATTATATACAAATTTACCCATTAATTTAGTATTTATAAATTTAAAAAAGATTATTAAGAAAGCTTTTCTTTTGTCTAATTTGCCCTTTTTAAAAATTGATGCGTATAATAAGAAGGCAAGATGAACTAATTATTTTAATAGTACAACTAGCTCAAGATGTTATAGCCTAGATATGATTTTTGATCTACTAGAATTTGTTCTATTTAATACTTATATAAAATTTAACGGCAATCTATATTATCAATGTAATGGAATTCCTATAGGGGGTAATGCCAGTCCAGTTATAGCGGACCTATTTCTAAATTATTTAGAATATGATTGTATGACGGATAAAAAGAATCCAAGTAATATAAAGTATTTGCTCTCAAATAATAAAATATATTTAGATGACCTTCTGGTGATAAATTGTTCAAATTTTTAGAGATTACAATTAAAATATATTCACCAGAGTTAAAGCTGGAATCCAGTAATGGAAATGGCAAATATGACCTTTTTCTAGATTTAGAGATTAATGTGGTACCTAATAATACAATAAATGTTAAAATATATAATAAAACAGACGATATTAATTTTGAAATAGTTAATTTTCCATTTCCAAAAAGTAATATTCATTCAAATATAACATATTCATCGTATTTTTCCCAACTATTAGATATGCAAGAATTTGTACTAATTACATCGATTTTAGAAATAGATGTATGTTACTTAGCAAGAAGCTAATCATAAGAGGATTTTCCACCAATAAACTTGCTTGGCACTTTAAAAGGCTTTGTTTTAAGTATAATCAGCTTTTACATAAGTATAATAAAAGTTATCAAGATATCTTAAAAGATATTTTACGGTAACTTGTTGACGGAATTGGTTTATCTTCCCGGTTGTTGAGGGTTGGATTGCGACACTTGTGGTAAAGATTATGGTGGAATACTCGGAACCAGGCTGAACCAGGCTGATGTGAAGCAGGCCCTTCCTAGTAATTTGAAGTATAAGAATAATCCGATTATAACATATAAATTTTCAAAAACGATAGGACAAATGATTTTTAATTATAATTTAATACTTGGAACTTTGACACGGATAGTAATTGGAAACCTATTTGTAAGTGTGACCAATTGTTATCGTTTGTTAATCCAACTTACGAACATATTATTACAGGTGATTTAACAATAATTAAGCAAATTGAATTGTAGAATATAATGAAAATGGGGGCTAAATTCCGTCTTTCAAATCATCTAAAACCCTCGAATCTGCTTAGGGGGTTAAATAATAATCTCGAAATATTTATTGATAATTGGTGCAAAAAGAGAAAATTAATAAAAATAGTTTTCAGAATTGGAATAATTTAATTATTAATAAGGTTAGAAATAAGATATATAAGAGGACAAATAAGAATGATAATGATGTTGTTTTTTATAATTCTAAGATAAAACAAGCAATTTATAATATAAAGAGGGATTTTGTAATTGTACCCATTGATAAAGCGAATAATAATTTTGCAATAATTTGTCAGAAGCTTTATTGTGATGTTTTAACAAAGGAGTTTAGTACAACAAATACATATAAAAAGGTTCAAGATGTTAATAATAGTCTATTGATCGGAATAGAGGATATACTTTTAAAAAAATTTAATATGAAGGTTAATGATAATAATAAAAATTTTCCGATTTTATATTGGACGGCAAAATTTCATAAAAATCCCCCGAAACCACGCTTTATTGCGGGGGCAGAAAGGTGCCCGACCAGAGTTGCGGCTACTGACTTGTCGTGTATTTTAGGAGAAATTAAAAATAAGTTTGAGGCATATTGTTCGGGAATTAAAAAATTTTCTAAGTTTAATCCATACTGGAGTATTAATAATTCGCTGCAAGTAATAGACTCTCTTGCTTTAGTTTCAGCCAAAAGATTGGACTCGTTTGATTTCACTACATTATATACAAATTTACCCATTAATTTAGTATTTATAAATTTAAAAAAGATTATTAAGAAAGCTTTTCTTTTGTCTAATTTGCCATTTTTAAAAATTGGTGCGTATAATAAGAAGGCGAGATGGACTAATTATTTTAATAGTACAACTAGCTCAAGATGTTATAGCCTAGATATGATTTTTGATCTACTAGAATTTGTTCTATTTAATACTTATATAAAATTTAACGGCAATCTATATTATCAATGTAATGGAATTCCTATAGGGGGTAATGCCAGTCCAGTTATAGCGGACCTATTTCTAAATTATTTAGAATATGATTGTATGACGGATAAAAAGAATCCAAGTAATATAAAGTATTTGCTCTCAGATAATAAAAGATATTTAGATGACCTTCTGGTGATAAATTGTTCAAATTTTTGGCAATTTAAAAGGCTTTGCTTGGCACTTTAAAAGGCTTTGTTTTAAGTATAATCAGCTTTTACATAAGTATAATAAAAGTTATCAAGATATCTTAAAAGATATTTTACGGTAACTTGTTGACGGAATTGGTTTATCTTCCCGGTTGTTGAGGGTTGGATTGCGACACTTGTGGTAAAGATTATGGTGGAATACTCGGAATTTAATTCTTAGAATTTGAGTGAAAGGGAAATTGTTCAGGGTGGAGGACTATTGTTATTTATTTCTTTGTATTTAAATCGGTTGAAGTTCGGCTCTCAGTGTTATTTGAAGGTTGGTTAAGAATGTTTGAAAAAATTTTTCTGGGGTATATATTTTTATTTTTTGGATATTTTCGATTTTGTTTATGTTTATTCCATTGGTGGCATTATATAGGGGTATGCCAGATTATGGCATGGCGCGCTCAAATTGCCTGGGTAATGAAATTTAAGCGCAGAAACCCAAATAGGCAATGAGTTTTCTTCTGACGAGCCCCGATATATGGTGATCACCTTGGGAATATAATGTTTTTGTAGATTTAAGGTGCTATAGCTTGGTTTTGGAACATTGACGTATGCTTATTGATGCTGATTTTGCTCTATTTTGGACTTGATTTTCGGACTGTCGGATTGGTTATACTGTTTTGTCCTGGGGAACTGGATGGATGAGTAGGGTCTAGACCTTGTTCAAGTGCTGATTTATTTCAGTTACTAAAGTAGGAAGACAGTTTTTTTTTTTTTTTTTTTTTTTTTTTTTTTTTTTTTACCAGATGATTACCGTAATACACTATATGATTTCAGGTTGGACCTAATGCTGGTGAAGGAATCGTTAAAAAAATTCCCCGACAGACCTTAACCCTGGTCCAGGTTTTAACCTGAGACGGATAATTGTTCTGGGAAGTCTTTTTATTTTTGGTTTTGGGTTGTTTTTTGGTGTTATGGCTAATGGAAATATGCTTGATTTTTGGATATGATTTGGATTTTGCTTTTTTTCTTGTTTTTGGTTTCTTACCTTGTTTTTAATGGTAAATTCGAATGCGAGTGAGATTCAAATCCGTCTATCGGATATTTGTAGGAGTACTGGTCGCTTTTTTATCTTCCGAGATAATTTCAACCATAGGGCTATGGGACAAAGCACTATAATAAAAAGTTTCCTTGTTTGTTTCGGGGTAGGGTAAATTGTAAAACAAATAATATCATTTATTTGTTGGAGTGTAAAATTTGTGGCTTACAATATGTGGGGGAAAGTATTAATAACATATATGAGAGATTTTTGGGGCACAAAAGCACAATTAATGGTAAAAAAACGAATAGCTATCTAGTACAATATTGTAATAATGGTACCTGTGCTTTAACTGATTTAACCATTACGATTTTAGAAAATTTGGAATTAAGTAATCGAACTAAAGAAGAGAAAAATATAAATTTACGTAAACGGGAAGACTATTGGATCCATACCCTCGGTACTGCTTATCCGTTCGGGTTGAATGATCGAGTGGCTAAATATGGAGACATGTCTAATGTTGTTGTTAATTGTATAAATGGTTTAATGGACCATCCTTCTTTTAATCATCCCGTTAAACGTAAAAATCAATCAAGAGGGCATAGGAAAAATGATAGAAAAAAGAATATAGATTTAGAAATCTATTTGAAGGAATTGTGCAAACTATTTGAGTCTAATGGTATGGCTAGCATAATAAAATGTTTAAATAAGTTATCAAAAAATAATTTAATAAAATCATTTTGGAATGTAAATACCAAAACACCATGTAACTCAAAAATTAAACTGATTTATGATACAGTATGTATTCTAGCTAGAACTAAAGGTAATTCAAATGAAAAAAAGTCAGATAAGACTGTTAATAAGGAGAATAGATTATATCTTCCTACAAATTTTATAAGTAAACAAATAGAGGATGTAAATTTACCTAGAATTTTAAACCAGGATGATGTTAAACGGGCCCTTCCTAGTAATTTGAAGTATAAGAATAATACGATTATAACATATAAATTTTCAAAAACGATAGGGCAAATGATTTTTAATTATAATTAAATACTTAGGAATTTTGACACGGATAGTAATTGGAAACCTATTTGTAAGTGTGACCAATTGTTATCGTTTGTTAATCCAACTTACGAACATATTATTACAGGTGATTTAACAATAATTAAGCAAATTGAATTGCAGAATATAATGAAAATGGGGGCTAAATTCCGTCTTTCAAATCATCTAAAACCCTCGAATCTGCTTAGGGGGTTAAATAATAATCTCGAAATATTTATTGATAATTGGTGCAAAAAAGAGAAAATTAATAAAAAAATTTCCAGAATTGGACAAATTTAATTATTAATAAGGTTAGAAATAAGATATATAAGAGGACAAATAAGCATGATAATGATGTTGTTTTTTATAATTCTAAGATAAAACAAGCAATTGATAATATAAAGAGGAATTTTGTAATTGTACCCTTTGATAAAGCGAATAATAATTTTGCAATACTTTGTCAGAAGCTTTATTGTGATGTTTTAACAATGGAGTTTAATGCAACAAATACATATAAAAAGGTTCAAGATGTTAGTAATAGTCTATTGATTGGAATAGAGGATATACTTTTAAAAAAATTTAATATTAAGGTTAATGATAATGATAAAAATTTTCCGTTTTTATATTGGACGGCAAAATTTCATAAAAAATCCCCCGAAACCACGCTTTATTGCGGGGGCAGCAAGGTGCCCGACCAGAGTTGCGGCTACTAACTTGTCGTGTATTTTAGGAGAAATCAAAAATAAGTTTGAGGCATATTGTTCGGGAATTAAAAAATTTTCTAAGTTTAATCCATACTGGAGTGTTAATAATTCGCTGCAAGTAATAGACTCTCTTGCTTTAGTTTCAGCAAAAAGAGTGGACTCGTTTGATTTCACTACATTATATACAAATTTACCCATTAATTTAGTATTTATAAATTTAAAAAATATTATTAATAAAGCTTTTCTTTTGTCTAATTTGCCGTTTTTAAAAATTGGTGCGTATAATAAGAAGGCGAGATGGACTAATTATTTTAATAGTACAACTAGCTCAAGATGTTATAGCCTAGATATGATTTTTGATCTACTAGAATTTGTTCTATTTAATACTTATATAAAATTTAATGGCAATCTATATTATCAATGTAATGGAATTCCTATTGGGGGTAATACCAGTCCAGTTATAGCGGACCTATTTCTAAATTATTTATAATATGATTATATGACGGATAAAAAGAATCCAAGTAATATAAAGTATTTGCTCTCAAATAATAAAAGATATTTAGATGACCTTCTGGTGATAAATTGTTCAAATTTTTAGAGATTGCAAGTAAAATATATCCACCAGAGTTAAAGCTGGAATCCAGTAATGGAAATGGCAAATATGACCATTTTCTAGATTTAGAGATTAATTTGGTACCTAATAATACAATAAATGTTAAAATATATAATAAAACAGACGATTTTAATTTTGAAATAGTTAATTTTCCATTTCCAAAAAGTAATATTCATTCAAATATAACATATTCATCGTATTTTTCCCAACTATTTAGATATGCAAGAATTTGTACTAATTACATCGATTTTAGAAATATATGTATGTTACTTAGCAAGAAGCTAATCATAAGAGGTTTTTCAGCCAATAAACTTGCTTGGCAATTTAAAAAGCTTTGTTTTAAGTATAATCAGCTTTTACATAAGTATAATAAAAGTTATCAAGATATCTGGAACGATATTTCACGGAAATTTGTTGACGGAATTGGTTTATCTTCCCGGTTGTTGAGGATGGAATTACGACATTTGCGGTAAAGATTATGGTGGAATACTCGGAATTTAATTCTTAGAATCTGAGTGAAAGTGAAATTGTTCCAGTTGGAGGACTATTGTTATTTATTTGTGTGTATTTAAATCGGTTGAAGTTCGGCTGTCAGTTTTACTTGAAGGTTGGTTAAGAATGTTTGAAAAAAATTTTCTTGGATATATATTTTTACTTTTTGGATGTTTTTGATTTTGTTTATGTTTATTCCATTGGTGGCACTATATAGGGGTGTGCCAGATTATGGCATGGCGCGCTCAAATTGCCTGGGTAATGAAATTTAAGCGCCAAAACCCAAACAGGCAATGCGTTTTCATCTGACGAGCCCCGATATATGGTGATCACCTTGGGAATATAATGTTTTTTTATATTTAAGGTGCTATAGCTTGGTTTTGGAACATTGACGTATGCTTATTGATGCTGATTTTGCTCTATTTTAGACTTGAGTTTCGGAATGTCGGATTGGTTATACTGTTTTGTCCTGGGGAACTGGATGGATGAGTAGGGTCTAGACCTTGTTCAAGTGCCCATTTATTTCAGTTACTAAAGTAGGAAGACAGTTTTTTTTTTTTTTTTTTTTTTTTTTTTTTTTTTGCCAGATGATTACCGTAATACACTATATGTTACTGTTCGTCTGTGTGGATGTCTACATTTCCTACTGTACTTGCTCCTGTTCATGTTCTTCATGAGATAGCGGTAAAAGGTCTCCAGTCGGCTACAAACACCCCTGTTGATCTCCTTAAGATTAAAGATATTTATAATAAATCTCTATCTTCGTTGGAATATCAGTTCTTCCACGGAGATCTCCCATATTGTTTTTCTGGACGACTTAAACTAGTAGGGGCAGTAAATTTGTATACAGTTCGAAACTGGGAGGATATGATGATTCGGTTACTCCCTCAATTGGTTCATACTTTAGTCTGGTCGTGACTGAGGGACGTACTTGGAACTTGGTTCCTGCTGAGATTCGTCAGTCACGAAAACTTGGCTCCTTTAAAAGACATATTAAAATTTTCTTATTAAACGGAAATATTAAATAATTTTTAGTTGTTTTATGGCTTTTTTTGGAAGGGGAGCGGGTGGTTGTTTTGTTTTGTTGGCGTTATATCCTCAATGATGTAGAGAATTTAATTTTGTTATTTATTGTCGGGTGATAAGAGGATCGCTGTTTCGTGTGGACTGTCGGTGAGTTGACTTCTTTTCCTTATAGATTTATTAATTAGACATTATTTAGTATTGTTTATGCCAAGTTTTTAATATCAGTCTTTTATTCTATGTCGTTTCCCAAATAACGGGCCACTGAGCCCTTTGGGATATTGTTTTTGTTATTGTTATTTATGGAAATAAATAGAACTTGAACTTGAACTAGAATTAAACTTCATTGTTAAAAAATCCAAAAATGAAAAACCAAGTGCCACCGAGGGGTTATCCTAAGGAAATTGTGTACTAGATAATTTTGTTTCGACAAATAAGCGTCTACATAAATGGAACATTGGTGAGCACGAGCAATAATCTTTCAGATTATGCAAGTTATATGCAATTTATGATAATGACATCAATGTCCTATAAGCAGTTGAGCGGTATGACAATTGGATATGAATATAAAACGAATACTGATACTACCAATATTCTTAGAGAGGCAACAACTAATGATTTGCATTTAGTTGGGAAACTAAATCATAATATATTTAATATACCTCAATGGTTGCCTCTTAATGTAAAGATTGATATAAAACTACAACTCAATCCGTCCAATTATATTATACGAAAAGTACTGAACGCAGCACCCAATGTAACAGTCTCTTTCACCTCGGCACTACTTTATGTACGAAAACAACAAGTTATGAGTTGCGTGGCTTTGGCAATTGAAAAATTATGAGACAGTGGAAATAATATTCCTAGGGATTCCACGTGGTGATCGTGGGAGTTTTAAAAAAAAGTGTCCGGATCGGGATTCGAAGGGGTGGTGTAATCGTGGGAGTAACACCCCCTCCTCTACTAGTTACCGCTAGGATTTGAAGGAAATCGATGCGCGGTGACAACTTTGTTTCTAGATGTACAGTTCAGTGTAAAATATATTCTCAGACGTAAAAGATTGTGTTTCGTTTTGTTTAATTTTTGTGGCCTTGAGTGTAAAAAATCTGATAAACTTCCTATTTTCTTCATATGCTCTTTACATTATAGTTTAATTTTTTTGTCGCAATTCTTTGAGAAAGACTGCTGAAACACAGTTTCATTGAAATTTGAACGAGAATTTGAGTTGAATTTGAACAAGAAGTATATTTCAATGACTTTAATACTTTGTAATTATTATTATACTATTAAGATTACATGCTTATCAAAACTCATGTCCTGATTTTAGAAGGAACGGAGTGGGGGGTGTGTGTGTTAGATCAACTCCTCTTGTTTCTGGTCGTTTAAGTGTGATTTGGCTATTTACTATAATTTCTGTTCGTTTTTGGTTTTAACTGACCTTTAACTGAGGGTGTTTTATGCTAGTTTTACGCTTGAAAAATAATTTGACTCTATTGTTGATCATCATAGGTGTAATTTTACTTTTTACTTTACCGTGAAAAACTTCTTTTGTGGAAAAAGTTTTTCAAATTAATCAGCAATTGATTAATAGTAGTTTCTGTTGTTTTAAGGTTGAATTATTACAAGAGTTTATTTCTCCTTGTTTAAAGTCTTAACATGTTTTGCTCTGTATTTTGTTTTGAAAAACCTCTTTCTGAGTTATTTTCTGTTAAATCTTGTTCGTTTTTTATTTGACATTATTAATAGTTAATAATAGGAGCATTAAAGGTTTTTTTCAGTTCTGCTTAAGAATGAAAATGCTGGATTGCTGTTTGAATGTTTATAAAATTTAAATATTCACTCAAGGTTTTCAATTAACATCAGTTTTGTGCCATTAATATTTAATAATAGTTAAGGTAATACGATTTTTGATAGAAGATAAGGGGTGTTATAATTGAAAGCATATGGAGTCTGCTACTTCTATAAAATATTCACACAAATATTTCTTGAAACAGAACCTGGCAGCAGTGAAAAAATTGTTTTAAGCTTATTTCAAGATTTTCTGGATTTTTTTTTAATGAAAGCTTAATCTCTACATTAATTTATCAAGGTTCATTCACTTATAAAGCCAAAAACCATCACAAAAGGATTTCATACTCGTTTGGCAACACTCGTAAATTTACCAGTTGTTTTCGCTGGCCTCCCATTTGGTGCTACCATAAATCTAACAATTTGTCTTGATTAAAAAACTGCAGTAGAAGTAAAACCTGAAACTATTGTCGTAAGTTAGAAGCTTGGTTATGGAATTAGCACTAGCCTTTAATGCTACATACATTTTCTTCACTCATTACTAAACAGTCTTTTTTTCTTGTTTAGGCTTGTACCCATTGATAAGCCAAATGCTGATATTAAGGACGTTAAAAAATCCATTGATTCTGAAAAGGCTGAACCCAATAAAAAGAGAACAAAAGAAGTAGCCAGTGTCCCGAAAAATTCTGAAGTTGATGCGGTCCCGGCTGCCATAGCAACATTGAGTGAAAAGCCTGTGAAAAACTCTGCAGTGGGGGCATCAGACCCTGAAACAAAGCCTAAAGAAGATGGGGATGTAGATGAAAGAGTGAAAAGACTTTACGGCCGGGGCAACCTTCAGGGTTCCTAGGCCCTCCTTGGCTCCTGGCCTGTATTGCCACGCTGGACATTTGTAGGGCACTCTGGAGGACCCTCGAACCGCTCTAGGCACCCCAGGGACTGCTTTTGGGCACCCTGTGACTGCTCTAGGGTTTTTGGGTGCCCTGTGATCGCGGGGATCCTTTTTGGGCCTCTAAGACCGTACGAAGGGCCTTGTGTGTCCTGGTTAGTGTATCTGTAAAATTGTTGCTGAATTGTAATATTGTGCTTTTTAAATATTAAGTCGCCAAAATAACAAACTCCATGCTAACCGCATATGGGTATTCTCCGGTTCTAGCCTCCCCCCCGTGCTCATTTTATTTTCAATCTCACTATTACATATTCTATGGAAATATTGCGTAAATAGGCGGCTGGAAAATGCAAACTTTCTACTAGGTCACCTGTAAAACTTAACTAGGTCACTGGAAACCGTTCTAGGGGCCCCTAGGAAGGCTCTGGTACCGTTCTAGGGAACTCCTGGAAGGCCACGGGACCACTTTACGGCCGCTGCACCCTGCAGCGTTCCTGGGCCCTCCCTGGCTCCTGGCCTGTATTGCCACGCTGGACATTTGTAGGGCACTCTGGAGGACCCTCGAACCACTCTAGGCACCCCAGGGACTACTTTTGGGCGCCCTGGGGCTGCTCTAGGGCTTTTGGGTGCCCTGTGATCGCGGGGTTGCTTTTTGGGCCCATAAGACCGCACTAGGGGCCTTTTGGATCCCTGGGACTGGAAATTGCAAAATGTCGCTGGAAGTTTCAGCTTGATAATTTTCAAAATTAACGCGCCTACTTAACCAAAGCCTGGAAATCCGCATATTTTTATTAGAATGTTGTAGCCCCCCCCCCGTTCTCATTGTATGTTCACGCTCGAGATGAACTTTTCGATGTATCGAGTTATTAATTAGGTACGAGTTTTAATGAAATATGTAGAATATGGCTAATGACCAATTACCAATACAAGCGTGACTTTTAATTGCTTGACTTTAGTGATTTAATCGCTCCTTGGGCCTTTATTACGTATTGTTCCTAGTCGACTTGTTCTCTTGAATTTGAAAGACTATTTGAGATTAGTCATGATTACATGGGAGGCTCTAAGACAAATAAATTGAGGTGATTTTGCTGGGAAAAGAACAATTATTTTCTATTTACTATTTACTATTTAAATTTGAAGGCGGTCAGTACGTATTTGCTGTTATACTACAAAATAACATGGGGAAATAACATGTATTTTCTATTTTCTTTTAAAAATTGAATGCTGTCAGTACGTATTTGCTGTTAGACTTCGTTTATAATATTTATATTTTAATAAATATAATTAAATATAATGTCTGAGATTAATTTGTTTTTAGTAAGATATAAAATCACCGCGTTCGATTTTAAACCTTGGTTTCGAAATAATTATGTGCGCAGTATGATGAAAATTTCGCATGTAAGTCCCAATATTCACGTGTTTGTTATTTTGTCCGGTTATATCTATACGTGAAATCTTTTAGAGTAAAATTACAACATGTCACAAGAATTAAGAGACCTATAAATTGCAAACAAACTAGGCGCAGAAATGCTCAAACAACCAAAGCTCTTCCTCAATATGACGGACTGTCATATAAACACGAGTTCAATATCCAAGTGGCCCAATTTGTAGATTTTAATCGAATTTGGAGGTGGTCAGTCCATATTTGCTGAATGTAGACCGTGGACAGCAACATAGCCAAATGACTGATAATGTCATGATTTTTTCATGTTTTACGCTTGTAAATACCCTATATCTATCCACTAAAGCTTTCAATGTAAGTCTACAAGGGCTCATTCGATGTGCAATTCTAAGCGTAATCTTCTAGGAAGAATTTACATTTTTATCGCTATATTTTTTGACTGTGCGTGTATGACGTAATATATATAAATTAGAAGCAACTGTTTTATAATTTATAGTTAGTTTGACATCTCAGGGCAAGAACAAACCAAGATACAACTGTAAGATACAAGGTGCAAATACGAATATAATTTAAAAGCTTAAAGCCCAAACAAAGTAATACATATATAAGAACAGCTTATTTGTAACGAAATATATTACCGCACCATAAGGCCTTATCAGTTCATTATTATCTAATTTTTTGTCTAGGGACATAACATGTATATCTTGTGTCATAGTTACTGGCTCTAACCCGGTCAGTATTCTTATATTCTAGCCCCCTCCCCCCCCCCCGTTCTCATATTATTCTCTTACTCGCTATATGTTGCAATAATATGTACCAAAACAGATATTAATCGACGTAAATTATTTTTTCATAACTGAGCGTTGTAAATTAAATGTATCTAGCAAACCTAATATCTAGAGAAAAAATTATTAAATGAAAGTCACACATGAGTCCTATACTTCTCAATGCTAAGTTTAATCTGCTAATAAAATTTTAATTTGATCACTCTTGACATTTTGATAAATAGGGCTCTATAAGTAGAGTGCATACACAAATCAAATGCAACTATTTTTTTAATTAATACTTTATCAATAATAACTTCTCCTGCAGCAGTCCCTAGTTTAAGGTGGTCAGTCGATATTTGTTGACTGTACAGCTTGTACCACAGCATAATGTTTTATAATTTCTTGATTTTGTCAGGATTGTCTTGACTGTGAGTCTCGCGAGTGCTTGATTAATCTGCTTTTACAGTTTGATTTTGATCATCCTCGATACAAAATTTCGTATTTTAGTTGAGATAATTAATACGGTACCGTAAAATCTACTAACCGAAAATTACAACAATGCAAACATAATAACGAAAATAATTGTCTAGTTGAATAAAAACAGAACATAAACCATTGACTTGATCAAACAAATTAAATAAAACTTTTACAGTCTCGTAACTGGAGCCGCTAGTACGGTCAGGCTGCTATACTTATAAACATCCCTACAGGCCCAGAAAACACATTCTGCCACTAAACATTCTCCCAACGAGCTGAAGAACAATAAGTTCATCGTAAATAAGGCCAGAAACACTTAGTGCGATAGCCCTACTAGCGATATTCTAGATACTGAGCAAAATAATTCAAAAATAATTTTTTGAATATATATCTTCAAAAACTGTAGTGAGAACGAGATAAAGAACCAGTTCTCACGATAAATTTGAAGATTTGTAGGAAAAAGAAACAAGTTCTCACTACTTTTTGGAAGATAAGTCTGAAAATTCCCTGTTCGACACGCATTGGGATCCAGCGGCCGCTGCACTAGCTTCTGCAGCAGATGGTTGGCTGGTGGCTGGTGCTGCTGCGAGGCATAGTTTCTTCTTCTCTTTCCTCTTCTGAGAGAGATTCCTGATAGTGTCCTCTTCTGAGAGAGCTTCTGCAGCTCCGTCTTCTGCAGATGGTTGGCGGAAGGCTGGTGCTGCTGCGAGGCATAGTGTCCTCGGCTGTGGCCTCTTCTCTTTCCTCTCTTTTGATTTGAGCCACTGTTTGATCCACTCTTTTGATTCGGAAGACAGGGACGAGTCCCTGTCTTCTTATTCAGCGGCCGCTGCATTAGCTTCTGCAGCAGATGGTTGGCTGGTTGATGGAGAAGCCCAGCTTCTTTATGGCTTTCCCCAAAGTTTCTGGGGTGATGAAATCAGTAATGTCCGTTCCGAGTCCCCTTTTCTCTGCAATCATCTTCAAAACTTCTGCGGCACGGACGTACTTCACTTGCTTCGCATAAACGTCCTTTACCGACTTGATCATGCCTGGGTCGGTCATATTAGGGTTGTTGGGTCTGACTATTTTTAGAGCTTGTGTGGTCAGGCCCGGTGAAGAGCACACTTGTTGAGAGGCGATCACCTGCGTATCCGCTTTATTGACCCTCATCGGAGTTATACCATCGTCTATCTGTGGAGCTGCCTTTATTTGAAGGACTTCAGACTCATTACTGGGTGGGTCGAATGAGATTCCTGTTGCTCGTTCAGTTGTTCCTTCTATGCACACTCGAACTTTTGCAACCCTCTCGAAATGCTCTTCGCGGTAGTGGTTCTTGGCTGTCTTTTCATTGTGACACATGGTTGTTCCATGAACAACCATGATGAATTGTTCAACATTCGGTTGAACAACCGAACAACCAGATGGTTGTTCGGGAATTAAAAAATTTTCTAAGTTTAATCCATACTGGAGTGTTAATAATTCGCTGCAAGTAATAGACTCTCTTGCTTTAGTTTCAGCCAAAAGAGTGGACTCGTTTGATTTCACTACATTATATACAAATTTACCCATTAATTTAGTATTTATTAATTTACAAAAGATTATTAGGAAAGCTTTTCTTTTGTCTAATTTTCCGTTTTTAAAAATTGGTGCGTATAATAAGAAGGCGAGATAGACTAATTATTTTAATAGTACAACTAGCTCAAGATGTTATAGCCTAGATATGATTTTTGATCTACTAGAATTTGTTCTATTTAATACTTATATAAAATTTAATGGCAATCTATATTATCAATGTAATGGAATTCCTATTGGGGGTAATACCAGTCCAGTTATAGCGGACCTATTTCTAAATTATTTATAATATGATTATATGACGGATAAAAAGAATCCAAGTAATATAAAGCATTTGCTCTCAAATAATAAAATATTTTAGATGACCTTTTGGTGATAAATTGTTCAAATTTTTAGAGATTTCAAGTAAAACATATCCACCAGAGTTAAAGCTGGAATCCAGTAATGGAAATGGCAAATATGACCATTTTCTAGATTTAGAGATTAATTTGGTACCTAATAATACAATAAATGTTAAAATATATAATAAAACAGACGATTTTAATTTTGAAATAGTTAATTTTCCATTTCCAAAAAGTAATATTCATTAAAATATAACATATTCATCGTATTTTTACCAACTATTTATATATGCAAGAATTTGTACTAATTACATCGATTTTAGAAATAGATGTATGTTACTTAGCAAGAAGCTAATCATAAGAGGTTTTTCCGCCAATAAACTTGCTTGGCAATTTAAAAAGCTTTGTTTTAAGTATAATCAGCTTTTACATAAGTATAATAAAAGTTATCAAGATATCTGGAACGATATTTCACGGAAACTTGTTGAAGGAATTGGTTTATCTTCCCGGTTGTTGAGGATGGAATTACGACACTTGTGGTAAAGATTGGTGGAATACTCGGAATTTAATTCTTAGAATCTTAGTGAAAGTGAAATTGTTCCGGGTGGAGGACTAGTTTTATTTATTTGTTTGTATTTGAATTGGTTGAAGTTCGGCTGTCAGTGTTATTTCAAGGTTGGTTAATAACGTTTGAAAAAAGTTTTCTGGGATATATATTTTTATTTTTTGGAAATTTCGCATTTTTTTTATGTTTATTCCATTGGTGGCACTGTATAGGGGTATGCCAGATTATGCCATGGCGCGCTCAAATTGCCTGGGTAATGAAATTTAAGCGCCAAAACCCAAATAGGCAATGCGTTTTCATCTGACGAGCCCCGATATATGGTGATCACCTTGGGAATATAATGTTTTTGTAGATTTAAGGTGCTATAGCTTGGTTTTGGAACATTGACGTATGCTTATTGATGCTGATTTTGCTCTATTTTGGACTTGATTTTCGGACTGTCGGATTGGTTATACTTGTTCACCGCCTCATTGACCATCCTCTTGCGTATGACATCGTCGATCTGAGGAGCGGCCTTTATTTGAAGGACGTCAGTCTCCTAAATGTTTGGGTCCAATGAGATTCCTGTTGCCCGTGCAGTGGTTCCCTCTATGCACACTCGAACTTTTGCAACCCTCTCGAAATGCTCTTCGCGGTAGTGGCTCTTGGCTGTCTTTTCTGAATGACACAGGTAGTAATTCATCATCTCCTCCTTCGTTGTTGTTTTTTCATAACTGTCGTTTTTGGTTGAAATAAAATTTTTGATCTTGAGTTGTTTCGGGACATTGACTCCGTGCCGTATCGGGGTTGGAAAAAATTTATCCAGAAAGCGACGGGCCGTCTGGGAACCGTTTTCAATCTTTTTCCCACGTTCGTTCAGGAGAAAGTTGGATGGACTGGTCTCTCCATGGTTTACGAGTGAGGGGTGAATGAAGGTGAGATATTGACTGCATATCTTCTCCTCGCGTTCGTCCAATGCCACTCCTGCAGCTCGAATGGAGGCGGTCTTGTGTTTTAGAGACCGGTGCCCATAGAGGTACGAAATGAAATAGCACACATAGGCCGCCAGGAGAAGTTTGTCTTCGGCAATGAGACGGTTTTTCTTCAGTTGTTGCAGTACTGGCTCCATGAAGATCTCGACCTGTTTTTTCATTTTCCGATAGTCTTCTGTGTTGAAGTTGGTCGGGTCGAAGGCTCTATCTCGCTCGCGCTTTCGCTTATTGACAGTGGCAAGTGAAGCATGCTTTTGGTCGAGGTGGTCGAGGGCCTTCAGGACCTGGTGAAGGTTGTCCGCTTCAAACTTGCTTGGGCCATCGATCCCGTGGCTACCGATGTAGTTCAGGAACCGTTGATATGCCTGGACGTACTTTGATCGAGTGCTTGGCTGCATTCCCACCTCGGCACAGATGTCGAAGAATTGCTCTGCCCGGACGGCAGACTGCAAATTTGAATATTTGTATGCTGTCCCCTCGAGCACAAAAAACACAATTTTTTGTGCGCAGCCAAGAGGATTTCTGAACCGTTTGCTGGCAATATCTCCAAACTTGCCGCACCAAGCCGAGAAAGTTTCCATCAATTTGACCCCTTCTTTCATGGCCGCACGCTCTTCAGGCCTACATTTTACGAGGCTGTACTCTTGGTACAGCCCTGTTATCGACATCTCTACTCTCAGGTTATTCTTAAAATTTCTCTCCTTAGCTGGGCGAACGTACTGGCATTCTTCCATTTCTTCCATTTGCTGGTCACTTTCATTTTCAGTTGAAGGCTCCGAGTTGCCTGACTCCGAGCCAGGATCGTACTGGGATCCTTCTGATTCTGCACTCAGATCTTGAGCATCGTCAACGTCCGGCGAATCCACTATCGCAGCGGACCGGCTTTCCCTAACAGGTGTTTTCTGTGTGGGACATGTGATCTGCTTTGGAGGCACAGCGAGTTCGTGGTCAGAACACAGCAAGTGAAAGTGATAACCGGACCTAACAGCCATGTCCTTTCTGACGAAATCAAATTCACTAGTGGGGTTCCCCTGGGCAGCGTCCTGGGCCCCACCCTGTTCAACATCTACATCTCATCATGATGAGGGGGTGATGAGGGGTAGCTCATAAATGAGCTACCCCTCATCACCAGCAACAAAACCACCCTATATGCGGATGATTCAAAACTCATAGGTCCTGCCAACACCTCTTCTTCCATCCAATCCCTCCAAACTGATCTCCACACCACACAATTGAGCTGCAAAATCAAAAAAAATGGAGGTAACTAGTTCATATTTTCATAGGATATTAAGCTTAGAAGGTCGCCTTGTCTGATCTATTTCCCACTTAGAGTGGAATCTTGGGTCGATCGAGAGATGATAGGTACCATGTTAATACACTAAAAACTAATTACCGTATAATTCCGGTATATCTGTTGTGGTAACGGTCTACTCTCAACAAACATTGACTGACCACCTTCAAATTGGATTAAAATATAAAAATTGGGCCAAGTAGACCTCGAACTATTGGATATGGTATCTGCTCAATGCAATTGGATACTGATATTGAATATTGAACAATTGGATATTGAACAATTGGATATGGTATCTGCTCAAGGCAGATGGTAGGTGCTCAAGAAGGATGGGAGCGTTTCCACTCTTCCTCCTCCTTCCGCTTCTGTTTTAGAAGCTTTTCCTTCTGAATGAAGAAAGAAGACGAGTCTCTGTCTTCCGACTGAAACCGTCATGACTCAGCCCCTGACAACCCTGCCTGTCATATTTATTAGTTACCGGCCAATGATCCTGCCGACCGACGCACCAGCAACAACCCAGCTCGAACACAAAAAAGCCTCTGGACCAATAAAGGATTCAAGACTCGTTTACTAGACGAAATACCAGTTCTGTCAACAGACTTTTTAACACCTCGAACATCATATGACTGCTCATAGAAGATAGTTTTTGAGAGAGCAATACGGCACCCCAGTTTCAGAGGAATATATAAAAGATCTTGTTCATATTAATAACACTACTAGGTATACAACAAATAGAAAGCCTAGAGAGCCAGCGCGACAATATATAATCCTTGTGAGCAGATCGGCAGGGATGATACATCCAGACTAAACCAACGGGTATTACCTGCCCTACTTAATCGTCTTCATGAATACACTTATAGAAATCCGAATCCCCTAACTTATGATACCCCATAAACTCTCAGAGACTTCGGTACCATCTGTAGCGCCAGCAGTGCTATTGCCCCAGCCCCCCGCTGAATCGTCAACTGACAATAAACTCTCTGGGCCTCCAAAGCAGATCGCACGTCCAAGAAAGAAAAGACCGGGTAGGGCCCGCCGTCCGCTGCGATATTGGATTCGCAGGACGTTGACGATGCTCAGGATCTGAGTGCAGAATCGTGGCCAGCGAATTAAGCAGGTTTGCTTTTTCAGAGGGGCAAGAGGATAAAGAGTTGTTGTTTACCAGGTCTGGTACGGAGTGTCTGCCTGGCTTCTTATGGGAGATGCATTTCCAGAATAATTTTGGGTTTTCCTTAACGTTTTTGGCCAGTCGTTCTTCGTAGTTTGAGGTCAGTTTTCTAGTTTCTTTTCTGAGGAGGTTCCTTGCAGTTTTGTACTGCTCGTACAAAGCTGTTGTGTTTTGTTTCGTGTACTTCTCCCAAAGTTTTTTCGTCCTGGTGCATAGTTTCTTGATTTTGGGGGTGAGGAAAGGTAAAGTTTTGGGTTTCTTTGTCCATGTTATACTGTGGTGTTTGGCTTGGCTCTCTAATAAGGTCTTTTAGAGTTAGACATGAGGCTTTGACATCATCTGATATAAGTGTTTCCAGGTTAGCATCTAACAGCTCCTCCACCATCATCTTGTAATTTGTAATTTGATTGCTTTGTATATTTTGATGGTTTGGGGTTGAGTTGAATAGATGAGAGAACTGGCATGTGGTCACTTGAGCCAATTGGACTGAGAGTGTGTGTGTTGATCACCTTTTCTGGGTCATTCATTATGACTAGGGCCAGTATGGAGGGATTTTGTCCTGGGCGCATTCTTCAGGGCATAGTTACTGTTTGGTATAGACAGTTATTAAAGAGGGCTTGTACTAATGGGTTTTAGTTCAAGGCTTGACTTGGTCATACCTTGGCCATCTATCCAAGACACGTTTAGGAGGTTAAACGCACCTGTCATGAACAAAGTTGCCTTTGGGTAATTGCATAGTATGAATTGTATCATTTCGGCAATTGCTCTTTCAGAGGACAGCTGGCCTTATTTACAAACAAACAAACAGCTGTTTATTAGCAAACAAAGGACAAGTCCCTTGGGAATAGAAAATAAAGATTTTCTAACATCAAAAATCAGGTAAATAAAGTGAAACACCAGGGAAAACCTCTTAAAATGAAACTTAATATCAAATATAAGCAGGTATGGTAAAATATCGGTAGAAATAAATGTTCTTTCTCACAAATTTGGTCAACAATCCTTTATTCACTTTCACACCTCCCAGTTGCTGTTGACATCCCCTAAGACAAACAAACCTGGAAGATTTCACAAACCTTCAACCAACAGTGGACAGGCTATCGACTTTAGCCGTTAGTACGGCCGTTAAAATCGAATTAGCCCCATCAAGTACGTCCCTGCCTGCCCCTGGAAATTCTCCCAACAAGCTGAAGAACAATAAGTTCATCGTAAATAAGGCCAGAAACACTTAGTGCGATAGCCCTATTAGCGATATTCTAGATACTGAGCAAAATAATTCAAAAATAATTTTGTGAATATGTATCTTCAAAAATTGTAGTGAGAACCAGATAAAGAACCAGTTCTCACGATAAATTTGAAGATTTGTCGGAAAAAGAAAAAGTTCTCACTACTTTTTTGAAGATAAGTCTGAAAATTCCCTGTTCGACACGAATTGGGATGCAGCGGCCGCTGCACTAGCTTCTGCAGCAGATGGTTGGCTGGTGGATGGTGCTGCTGCGAGGCATAGTTTCTTCTTCTCTTTCCTCTTCTGAGAGAGCTTCCTGATAGTTTCCTCTTCTGAGAGAGCTTCTGCAGCTCCCTCTTCTGCAGATGGTTGGCTAATGGCTGGTGCTGCTGCGAGGCATAGTTTCCTCTTCTGTTTCCTCTCTTTTGAGCCACTGTTTGATCCACTCTTTTGATTCGGAAGACAGTGGGGGACGAGTCACTGTCTTCTGATTCAGCGGCCGCTGCACTAGCTTCTGCAGCAGATGGTTGGCTGGTTGATCGAGAAGCCCAGCTTCTTTATGGCTTTCCCCAGACTTTCTGGGGTGATGAAATCAGTAATGTCCGTTCCGAGTCCCCTTTTCTCTGCAATCGTCTTCAAAACTTCTGCGGCACGGACGTGCTTCACGTGCTTCGCATAAACGTCCTTTACCGACTTGATCATGCCTGGGTCGGTCATCTCGGGGTTGGTGGCTCGTACCATTAGAGTTATTGTTTTCAGTCCCGGTGAAGAGCTCACTGGATGAGCTTAGATCACCTTGTTCACCGCCTCATTGACCATCCTCTTGCGTATGACATCGTCGATCTGAGGAGCGGCCTTTGTTTGACGGACGTCAGTCTCCTTAGTGTTTGGGTCCAATGAGATTCTTGTTGCCCGTGCAGTGGTTCCCTCTATACACACTCGAACTTTTGCAACCCTCTCGAAATGCTCTTGGCGGTAGCGGCTCTTGGCTGTCTTTTCTGAATGACACAGGTAGTCATTCATCATCTCCTCCTTCGTCGTCGTTTTTTCATCACTATTTATGGTAGCATTTATGGTAGCAATAAAATGTCTGACGTTGATTTGATTTGGGACTTTGACTCCTGGCCGTATCTGGTTTGGAAATACTTTCTCCAGAAAGCGTCGGGCCGTCTGGGAACCGTTTTCAATCTTTTTCCCACGTTCGTTCAGGAGAAAGTTGGATGGACTGGTCTCTCCATGGTTTACGAGTGAGGGGCGAACGAAGGTGAGATATTGACTGCATATCTTCTCCTCGCGTTCGTCCAATGCCACTCCTGCAGCTCGAATGGAGGCTGTCTTGTGTTTTTCAACCAGCACAATGTAGAGTTTCCGCTCTTCAAGCTGTACCTCTCTTCTCTGGAGGAACTCCTCCACCGTCATATTTGGGGCAACGCCAGACCTGTGCCCATAGAGGTACTAAATGAAGTAGCACACATAGGCCGTCAGGAGAAGTCTGTCGTCGCCAATGAGACGGTTTTTCTTCAGTCGTTGCAGTACTGGCTCCATGAAGATCTCGACCTGTTTTTTCATTTTCCGATAGTCTTCTGTGTTGAAGTTGCGCTTTCGCTTATTGGCAGTGGCAAGTTAAGCATGCTTAGTTAAGGACCTGGTGAAGGTTGTCCGCTTCAAACTTGCATGGGCCATCGATCCCGCGGCTGCCGATGTAGTTCAGGAACCATTGATATGCCTGGACTTACTTTGATCGAGTGCTTGGCTGCATTCCCACCTCGGCACAGATGTCGAAGAATTGCTCTGCCCGGAAGGCAGACAGTAAATTTGAAAAAGTACGCTGTCCCCTCGAGTACAAGAAACACAACTTTTTGTGCGCAGCCAAGAGGATTTCTGAACCGTTTGCTGGCAATATCTCCAAACTTGCCGCTCCAAGCCGAGAAAGTTTCCATGAATTTGACCCCTTCTTTCATGGCCGCACGCTCTTCGGGCCTACATTTTACGAGGCTGTACTCTTGGTACAGCCCTCTCTTCGACATCTCTATTCTCAGGTTATCCTTAAAATTTCTCTCCTTAGCTGGGCGAACGTGCTGGTCACTTTCTTCTTCAGTTGAAGGCTCCGAGTTGCCTGAATCCGAGCCAGGATCGTACTGGGATCCTTCTGATTCTGCACTCCGATCTTCTGGTTCTGCACAGCCTTTTCACTAATAGCGTTAATTTGTATGTAGTTACATCCTAGGTCTGGTCGGGTTGTTAAGAGCGTTTTACGGGTGATTCATCTCTAGTTTGTGTACGACGGACGAGGCTGAGGGTGGAGGTGTCAATGGCACTGCTGGAACCGCTGACTCTGATAGTTTCTGTTGTAGCAGGATGTCTTGTAGACGGATGTCTTCAACATCCTTCGTGTCGAAGAAGACGCCGGTAAGCTCAAAGAATGTTGTGGAGAGTTTGTGTAGCGTCCCGGCCTCTCTTATCACCAGTCGGAATCCACTTCCGACTGGTGTGTCGGAAGGCAGGGTCGTGGGAAGGTCAGTAGCAAATTCGGCAGGCAGGGTTGTCAGGGGCTGATTCATGACGGCTTCAATTGGAAGACAGAGACTCGTCCTCTGTCTTCATTCAGAAGAAATAAAAGCTTCCGCTTCTCAACACGAAGCTGTCGTAATTAATTTAATGAATATTTAAACTTAATAGTTTTAATCGACAGTAGCGCTGTTGTTATCAGTTCCACTCTACTTTATTAACTAACCTATATAACAGATTAGTTCTCGGCATGGGGAACCTCTCTAAAAAAAGTGTAACTTAGGTCCTCAACACAGGGGTGGTTGTGGAACACAAGCAAGCATATCTAACCTAGTTCTAGCACACCGTGGTATGGCAAGCTCTTAGCGTAGCTTTGTTTTACTGTCAAACCAGGCTACATGATACCCTATGAATACTCTGTTGTTTTCGAGGTGAAGATCACCTCTAAAACCACGAGGGAGGGACCTGGAACCAGGCAACTATTTTTTCTTCTTATCGCTCTTCTTATCGCTAGAGTCGAAAAAAAAATTTGAGACTAATTAATTGTTCAACCTGCCCAACAAGCTGAAGAACAATTAGTTCATCCTAAATAAGGCTAGAAACACTTAGTGCGATAGCCCTACTAGCGATATTTTAGATACTGAGCAAAATAATTCAAAAATAATTTTTTGAAAATATCTTCAAAAATTGTAGTGAGAACCAGAAAAAGAACAAGTTCTCACTACTTTCTTAAAGATATGTCTGACAATTCCCTGTTCGATACTCTATGGATATGTCGCCTGCCTTTGACTTTTAACCATATATTTTTTAAAAGGCTAAACCTATTGCGTATTATTACATATCGCAGACTAGAATAAAGTTCATACTAAACCGGCGAGAGAAAAAAAAATGAGCATTTTTTTTTTACAGAATAATGTATTTACATATCTTTTTTACCTCTCGACCGGCAATACACAAAACAACATAAAGAGCTTCGAAAAAAAATTGAGACTAATTAATTGTTCCACCTTTCTTTTCTCAGCACTCATAAATGCACGCCTTATCCTATATTCGGTCATGTGTGTTCTTAGGGGCCTCGGTACCCCACTCTTATGGAAAACTGTAAGCTTATTTAATTTCCCAAATTTAGAAGCACCACAAAAAGCTGATTCTTTTGATGTTTCTATTTTAAAATAATTTCATACAAAATTTTCAAAGGAAAATAAAGAGCTGTTTCAAACCTAATACAACCAGAATTGGAGTTGGCTTTGAACTTGACCTAGTTTTCGATATCAGTTAATTAAGAGCTTCTACTTGCCAAGTGACCTTGTTTGACTGGTTTGCTGGCGTGCTGACTACAAGCCTAAGGAATATTGCCAATTGAAGTTAAATTACAGCTGCATTTTTTTTGGAAAAGTGGGGGGTTTAATATTGCCCTTGCGTGTAAGTCTTCGTTTTATGTTTTTCTAAGCTAGATTTACTCCTGAGCAGCTATTATAGCACATTTACTCAACACTGGCGGTAACCCAATCATCGTTTGAAAAAGCAATTAAGGACTTGAAGGAACGCCTGATTTGCATTTCTAATGATCAATCTTCGATCAAAACCCACCAGGCTTGAGTGTCTTCCAAGCTCGATACAGTTATGTCTGACATACAGTCACTCAGGCAAAGCTTAGCAGATTAAGATGCTAAAATAGTTGAACTATGATCTTCTATTGAAAGCCATCTAGCTGAACGTGTGAAACTCGAAAAAAGGTTGCTTGATCTAGAAGTTAAAGATCGTCAGCTGAATTTAATTATTCACGGCCTGCCAAAAGAGAAATCAGGCCAATGTCTTACCGAAAATATTGAGACTTTATTCAAAGAGAAATTAGAGATTGAAAAAGACATTCCTCTTAAAAAAGTGTACCGCATAAAAAGTGTTAGCCCCATTACAGTTAGAAACAACAAACAAGCTGGAGTACCGCCTGTTCTTATTTCTAGTGCGAACAATTTGGACTTGCAAATGTTATTTGGCAATGTAGGCAAACTTAAAGGAAGCGGTATGAGAATATGTACTGATTTGCCTCCTTCACTAAATGCCCTACGTAATGAGCTTTTGGCCAAGGCACGTGATCTTAAAGCTCAGCAAATATCCAAGTTCACGCGAGTGAAACAATCCGGGGCCAGACTATTGCTGCAAACTAGAAACGATATTACTGGCCCATGGGTAACACATGACGAATGCTAATATTAGTTGTATATATATCTATATAATGATTTTTCAGATGGATTATGTTTTTTTTTATTATTATTCAGTATATATTCTATGCTGATTAGGAATCTGAAGATCGATAAGTAAAGTGTATTGCTTAAAAAAGAGTGGCTTAATATCATTCTCTCTGTTATTCTTTATTTTTGCTTCCTTTCTTTTTGCTCTTTTCGTTCCTATGTGTTTTCCTTTTTCCGTATTTTTCACTTATTTCCAAATCCCTGCTCATCTATCTCTGAGCTCCTAGGCCTAAATTCATTAAAATTGGTTCAGTTTTCTTGCCGTATATCTTTTGTTGCAGAAATTCTACAGGAACGTACTGCCGTTGACTTTTTTCCACTGTGTCGCCCCAGCCCACCGCCAAGTGGAGAATATGGGTGAGTTATTTTTTCTTTTAATTTAAATAGTGGTGGCTGTGGTAGAACTCGCGATGGGTTGAGTGAGTTGGAGGAGAGACCCTTGAATTTATTACAGATTCTTTTATGTATTGATAGAGAGGATGAAAACACTTATGATTATTTTATTAATAATTTTCCCATGAACAAATACCTTTCTCTAGGAATGATTATGAGTAAGCCAACAAAGAAGTGCCTGAGAATAGCATTTCTAAATTGTTGTGGTATTATGAGTAGTTTAGAAAATATTTCACTATTGCTTCTCGACTATAAGATTGATGTTTTTGGTGCATGTGAAACATTTTTAAATGAGCATTCTTCTGAGCTAGCTCATATAAATGGGTATAAGTCATTATTTAAACATAGAATAGGTGGACAGAGAGGAGGGTTGGCTTTTTTTGTAAATGATAGTATACCTGTAAGAGAAGTGAATGATTATGATTACCTTTATGAAGAAATGGCATTTGAATTTTTTGCTATTGAGCTAGATTTAAGTCCTTCGAAAGTATTATGTTGCGTCCTATATAGGCCGCCGAGGTTGGCTGCTAAACAATTTGAAGAGAAGTTCGAAGTAGTTAGCTTACCGACGACCCAAAGAAAATTTAACTTAATGATGATGGGTGATTTTAATATTGATATTAGTAATGTACATAGTGATGTGAATTCATTGGTTTTGAATAATGTTGCTGTTGCCTTTGCGACGATTTGTATGTCTGCGGGTTTGCTTCCAACATGCCGGATCCCGACGACAATCACGGAGTCGTCAGCGTCGTTAATTGACAATATTTTCACAAATTTAGAGACACTGGGCTGTAACGTTATAGTTGATGATACTTCTGACCATTTTACGATCCTGTGCGACCTTGAAACGGGTCCCTCCCCTAAACCCTCTTCATTGAGGTCAAGAAGACTGGACGCTGCTTCGATTGATAAACTGAAAAGTTTACTGTCCCAAGTCGACCGGTCTCCCTGCTTAGAATGTGACGACGTGGACAAAGCTACAGAATACTTCATCAATCAGTTTGAAATAGTACTTAATAAGGCATGTCCTTTATCAAGCAGGCAAGCTAGGCGTTATGTTAAACCAAAGAAACCATGGATTACAGCTGCTGATCTGTCCTCTATACATACCAAAAATAACCTCTTCAGGAAATTCATGGCAGATCCTACACATGAAAATCAGGCCAAATTTCGGCAGCACAGAAATTGTCTGACAAAATTACTGCGACAAGCGAAGCAGTCATACTATCTTCAGGAATTTCGAAATGTTGAAGGGTCCCCAAAAACGGCTTGGTTGATTATTAATGAATGCCTTGGGAAAAAGAAAATGAAAAATCTTCCAGAAGAGATATTATCACCAAAAGACAAGATAATTGCTAAAGGAAAGCAAAATGTTGGTGGTGTCCTAAATGAGCACTTCGCAAATATTGGTCACCTAACATCACTTGAGGCACCAACTCAAAGTTTACCCGATTCAGCATATTCTATTTACATGCCGCCTCAATCGAATTGCTCTCTTTTCCTAACTCCGGTCTCAGCAGATGAATTACTGCATGTTATATACCAACTGAAGAATGGGTCGTCGGAAGGTACGGATGGCTCGTCGACAAGTCTATTAAAACGGATAATGCCTGATGTTACAGAATTTTTAGTTCATATTATCAACTTATGTTTTTCAAGTGGACGTTTCCCAGCTTGCTTAAAGTCTGCACGTGTTTTAGCCCTGCACAAGGGTGATGATGTGAAAGATCCAACAAACTACAGGCCAATCTCGATCTTATCTTCATTTGCAAAAGTAATCGAAGAATGTCTTTACAACCACATAGTGCAGTTTTTTGATAAGAGGGGATGTTTGAATGCCCTTCAGTTTGGGTTTAGGAAGGGTCATAGCTCTGAACATGCGATTCTAACACTCACACAGTTTATACATGACACTTCGGATAAAAAAAAATTCCAGCTACTATATTTATAGATATTAAAAAAGCGTTCGATACTATTTGTCATACAATTTTGCTTCGTAAACTGGAAAATTATGGTATACGTGGACCTACAAATTCTCTGATTGACTCATATTTAACTGGGCGCAGTCAGTTTGTGGATGGTGGAAATGCTACCTCTTCACTACTTGGTATTACTGGTCAAGTCGGCGTTCCTCAAGGATCCATACTTGGACCTCTACTCTTTCTTATTTATGTTAACGACATCAACAGGGCGCTGGATGATCTCGGGCTAAATGTCCTATTCGCTGATGATACAGCCTGCACAGTGAGCGGTACTGATGAAAGATCGCTTAAGAAGAATTTGTTGGCAGCTTTTGAGAGGATAGAAACTGGGTTTAGTGCAAATAAATTATCTGTTAATATGCCAAAAAACCAAGCTAATGATTTTCTCTCGTACTGACCAGTCATTACCTGAACTTAGTAGACTACCCATTGATGAATATACTTATTTGGAGCGTGTATCTACTATGAGATATTTAGGAGTGCTAGTTGATCAGAATATGAGTTGGAAGGAACACATTGCTAAATTGCGGATGAAGTTGGGAAGGAATGTTGGAATATTGCGGCATTTGAAATTTATTCTACCTTTTCATGCGATGAGATCAGTATATTTTGCCCTAATTCATTCTTATCTGAGTTATTGTACCCTGATTTTTCTGAATACATTTAAAACTCATATAAAATCACTTCAAAGGCAGCAAAATAAAGCACTGCGTATTCTGAAAATTGTCATTCCCTCCCCAATATCCCTACCATCAAAATCGCCAAATAAAAGTATATTTTCTTTCCTTAATATATTACCAGTGGAATTATTATTATCTTTTCATGGTTTGATGTTTTGTATTAAGTATTTTGCTAAAATTTTACCAAAAATTTTCTATGCTATGGATCTATTTAACCAATGTACGCGCGATTATGGAACGAGGGGATCATTCAAGTATGTTGAACCCCGAGCTTGCACTGAGAGATCGAGGTTCTGACTCAGGCACTGCATAACCAAACTTTGGAATGTGCATGGGTCGGGTCTTAATATTAGTCTTTCTGTTGGTACACTGCGGGGTCATTTAAAAAATCTTTTACTAACCCTTTGATCATTTTATTTAATTTCATTTTTTTTTTTTTTTTTTAAATTCAGTTATGGTATTCCCGCTGGCACATTCTATTGGTAGGGTTTCCCACGGCTTCACTTCACTGTGTTTGGTGTTTTGTTTTAGTTTGTTCTCCATTTGGCTGCTGGCTTGGGGTGATGGTTGGTAAGTCTTACATTTTTCTTTCTTTTTTATCTATTTACAAAAGTGTGATTATATACAAATGCAGTTATATATTATGTCTTTGTTGTTTTTATTTGTTATTGGTTGACTGGTAATACGAGCTAGACTCTCAGCCAGGCATACCCATATTGTAGTTGTATTTAGTTTATAAATAAAAGAACCTGAACCTGAACCTGAACCTGAACCTGAATGCCGAGTAGTATTGTTTTGACTTCTGGTTGGTCTCCATAGTCTGTTTCGAAATATTCACAAGCCCTTTGATCTGGGCAGCTGACCATGGTTGGCCTTGCGGATCTTTTCCACACTCGCTTTTCTTAGCCGCCAGATGCTTTTCGAGGTATTGGAACGAATGGTGGCAGAACTGGCAGGTCTTCCAGTAACGATTCTGGGAGCTCGGTTGGCCTTTGCCTTTCCAGCGGTGTGTTCAGGTTCAGGCAGTGTCGTTAAGGGTGTGTAGTCCCTCAGTTTAAGTGGTTGGGTATTGGCAAAACCCGGGGCAGGCAGGGGTGTAGTTGGTGTGTGGGAAGGCATGGTCGTGAGAAGGTCATATACATAGGTCTTTTTTGAAGGAAAACAAAATGGACCTGGTGTATAGTTGTTTTGTCGTCGACAGTGGTTTTATTCATGACGTCAGCTTGACTTGCAGCTACAAACCCTTGACTGATACATCCATACATAAAGGAAATCATAAGTAGGAATACTAAATGAATCAACGATCCTGAAAAAAAAGAGAAGAATATAATTACCTGAAAGTCTTTGGCGTCGATAGCGACGAGCACTCTCATTAAACATAGAATGGTCAGAATTAATTTGTAAAAAATCTAAATCACTTTTGATTTCAACTTATCGGAAGGAACTGCAGGTAGCAGATGCTAAATTTTGAAAAATAATATAAAAAAGAAAAAGCCAGCAACACAGTCGTAGTTTCAGAAACGGTTCTATGGTCCCCTCTCAAATAAGGATATTTCAAAAATGTCAAATTTAGTAAAAAAAATATATAAATAAAAACAGTCAAAACTGTCAATAATATCTGTCCTAACGGACAAAGGATTTTAAGTCTAGCACGCTAGCCAATTAGTATTAAATACTAACTCAAAAAAAATATATGAAAACTAACAAAATGGTTATAATTCTTATGTAACATGATTTGTACGGTCACCAGGTTCAATGACACCAGGTTCAACCCGCTCATTTTGTTTTCAAAATAAGAACTATAATTTTAATAATTCTTTCGACTTTATTCGGTATAGGCACCCTATACCATTTCTTAATTTCTATTGATAATACAATGCATGCCACACATGAAAAATTAATCAACACAGAATGAGAATTAAAATTTATATATTTGTGGTAAGTAGGTGTCTGCCAGTACGGCTGCGAGCACCTGGACAACAATGGCTGAAGTTAGATACTTCCATAACTGGTCAACCGTAAAAAAAACAAGATTTCCAAATAATCATGCCAAAGTTTATAAGTCCCAAGGCCAACACAATCTGAGTGTGGAAGTTTCTTTTTTGAAGGAAAAAAAAATGGACCTGGTTTATATTTGTTTTGTCGTCGACAGTGATTTTACTCATGACGTCAGCTTGACTTGCAGCTACAAACCCATGACTGATACATCCAGACACAAAGGAAATCAAAAGCAGGAATACTAAATGAATCAACGATCCTGAAAAAAAGAGAAGAATATAAGTACCTGAAAGTCTTTGGCGTCGATAGCGACGAGGACTTTCCAAAAACATAGAATGGTCAGAATTAATTTGTAAAAAATCTAAATCAATTTTGATTTCAAAATTATCGTATGTAACTGCAGTTAGCTGTTTATAAATTTTGAAAAATAATATAAAAAAGAAAACGCCAGCAACACAGTCGTAGTTTCAGAAACGGTTCTATGGTCCCCTCTCAAATAAGGATATTTCAAAAATGGCAAATTTAGTAAAAAAATATATAAATATTAACAGTCAAAACTGTCAATAATATCTGTCCTTACGGACAAAGGATTTTAAGTCTAGCACGCTAGCCAATTAGTATTAAATAATAACTCAAAAAAAATATATTAAAACTAACAAAATGTTTTTAATTCTTATTTAAAATTTTTTGTAATAAATTGAAACTAAAAAAAAATAAACCAAAAAAAAAAAAAATCAACACATTAGGAATTTAAAAACGACACTTGCCATTTTTACATTTTTTTGGATTTATAACAAGGAGTTAAAAAAGGATACAAACTAGTAATTGTCAAGCCAATTTATAATACAATTATGGCTGCAACATATATCTAGCCTTTTATTAAACTTTCGTTTTTATTTTGTTTCAATCCTTGCATTTGCATCTTCTAGACGCTAATATCTTTTTTCCTCGTATTTGTTAGTGACTCAATCTGATTCCTGCTGTCGCTTATCTTCTAACCACATATTTCTTTTTTCTTTAATTTTGACTGCTTCAGACATCTTTTCAATGCTTTTTGCTGCAAACCATCATGCAGCACAGTGGATTTATGCTCTGCTTGCCAATTCTGGGCCCGGAGTTTGAACTCCGCCATAGCAAGGTTGTGCGACTAGCTTGCTAATAATCCCTGTACGAAAGGCCCAGTAACTGAAACATCGATTTGACGATTTATACCCCGGAAATTGTCTGAAGGATCTTTATCCATTTTTTTCTCTGCTGCTCGAATATGTCAAGTCTCATTTGATGGTCCAGACTGTTCATTTCTCAAACAGTCCCACAAATAGAAACTGACCAGGAGTTAGTACTCATAGCAACATGCAGCTGCTATTAACAGTCATTGAGCCATACATAAATTTATTTCCCACCAGGTTCAACCCGCCCATTTCGTCTTCAAAATAAGAACTATAATTTTACCAATTCTTTGAACTTTATTCGGTATAGGCACCCTATACCATTTCTTAATGTCTATTGATTGTACAATGTATGCCACATATGAAAAATTAACTAAAACAGAATGAGAATTAACAGTTTTATACTTGTGGTAAGTAGGTGTCTGCCAGTACGGCTGCCAGCACCTGGACAACAATGTCTGAAGTTTGATGCTTCCATAACTGGTCAACCGTAAAAAAACAAGATTTCCAAATAATCATGCCAAAGTTTATAAGCCCCAAGGCTAACACAATCTGAGTGTGTAAGTTTCTTTTTTGAAGGAAAACAAAATGGACCTGGTTTATAGTTGTTTTGTCGTCAACAGTGGTTTTACTCATGGCCTCAGCTCGACTTGCAGCTACAAACCCTTGACTGATACATCCATACACAAAGCAAATCATAATCACGAAATCTAAATGAATCAACGATCCTGAAAAAAAAGAGAAGAATATAAATACCTGTAAGTCTTTTGCGTCGAAAGCGGCGAGGACTTAATTAACATAGGATGGTAATAATTATTTCTTAAAAAATAGAAATCATTTTTTATTTCAAACTTATCGTAAAAAACTGCTGATAGCAGTTGATAAATTTTGAATAAAAATGTAAAAAAGAAAACGCCTGCAATACAGTCGCAGTTTCAGAAACGGTTCTATGGTCCCCTCTTAAATAAGGATATTTCAAAAATGGCAAATTTAGTAAAAAAAAATATATAAATATAAACAGTCAAAACTGTCAATAATATCTGTCCTTACGGACAAACGATTTTTAAGTCTAGCACGCTAGCCAATTAGTATTAAATACTAACTCAAAAAAAAATATATGAAAACTAACAAAATGGTTATAATTCTTATGTAACATTATTTTTAATAACTTTAAAATTAAAAATAATAAACCCAAAAAAAAAAACAACACATTAGGAATTTAAAACACGACACTTGCAATTTTTACATTTTTTTGGATTTATAACAAGGCGTTAAAAAAGGATACAAACTAGTAATTGTCAAGCCAATTTATAACACAATTATGGCTGCAACACATATCTAGCCTTTTATTAAACTTTCGTTTTTAATTTGTTTCAATCCTTGCTTTTGCAAGTCTTCTAGACGCTAATATCTTTTTTCCTCGTATTTGTTAGTGACTCAATCTGATTCCTGCTGTCGCTTATCTTCTAAACACATGATTCTTTTTTCTTTAATTTTTAATGCTTAAGAAATATTTTCAATTCTTTTTGATGCAACCCATCATGCAGCACAATGGATTTATTCTCTGCTTGCCAATTATTGGCCCGGAGTTTGAACTCCGCAATAGCAAGGTTGTGCGACTAGCTTGCTAATAATCCCTGTACAAAAGGCCCAGCAACTGAAAAATCGATTTGACGATTTATACCCCAGAAATGGTCTGAAGGATCTTTATCCCTTTTTTTCTCTGCTGCTCGAATATGTCAAGTCTCATTTGATGGTCCAGGCTGTTCATTTCTCAAATAGTCCCACAAATAGAAACTGACCAGGAGTTAGTACTCATAGCAACATGCAGCTGCTATTAACAGTCATTGAGCCATACATAGATATATTTCCCACCAGGTTCATCTCGCCCATTTCGTCTTCAAAATAAGAACTATAATTTTAATAATTCTTTGGACTTTATTCGGTATAGGCACCCTATACTATTTCTTAATTTCTATTGATTATACTATGTATGTCACATATGAAAAATTAATTAAAACAGAATGAGAATTAAAAGTTATATATTTGTGGTAAGTAGGTGTCTGCCAGTACGGCTGCCAGCACCTGGACAACAATGGCCGAAGTTTGATGCTTCCATAACTGGTCAACCGTAAAAAAACAAGATTTCCAAATAATCATGCCAAAGTTTATAAGCCCCAAGGCTAACACATTCTGAGTGTGTAAGTTTCTTTTTTGAAGGAAAAGTAAATGGACCTAGTTTATATTTGTTTTGTCGTCGACAGTGATTTTACTCATGGCGTCAGCTCAACTTGCAGCTACAAACCCTTGACTGATACATCCATACACAAAGGAAATCAAAAGTACGAATCCTAAATGAATCCACGATCCGGAAAAAAAGAGAAGAATATAAGTACCTGTAAGTCTTTGGCGTCGAAAGCGGCGAGGACTCCTATAACATAAAATGGTCAGAATTAATTTGTAAAAAATCGAAATCACTTTTGATTTAAAACTTATTGGAAAGAACTGCAGGTAGCAGATGCTAAATTTTGAAAAATAATATAAAAAAGAAAACGCCAGCAACACAGTCCTAGTTTCAGAAACGGTTCTATGGTCCCCTCTCAAATAAGGATATTTCAAAAATGGCAAATTTAGTAAAAAAAATTTAAATATAAACAGTAAAAACTGTCAATAATATCTGTCCTAACGGACAAACGATTTTTAAGTCTAGCACGCTAGCAAATTATTATTAATTAATAAATCAAAAAAAAATATATGAAAAATACAAAAATGTTTATAATTATTATTTAAAATTATTCTTAATAAATTGTAAATAACAAAGAATAACCCGAAAAAAAAAATCAAGACAATAGTAATTTAAAAACGACAATTGCCAATTTTAAATTTTTTTGGATTTATAACAAGTCGTTAAAAAAGGATACAAACTATTAATTGTCAAGCCAATTTATAACACAATTATGGCTGCAACACATCTAGCCTTTTATTAAACTTTCGTGTTTAATTTGTTTCAATCCTTGCATTTGCATCTTCTAGACGTTAATATCTTTTTTCATCTTATTTTTTAGTGACTCAATCTGATTCCTGCTGTCGCGTATATTCTAAACCCAATTTTCTTTTTTCTTTAATTTTTAATTATTCAGACATATTTTGAATGCTTTTTTCTGCAACCCTTCATGCAGCACGGTGGATTTATGCTATGCTTGCCAATTCTGGGCCCGGAGTTTGAACCCCACAATAGCAAGGTTGTGTGACTAGCTTGCTAGTAGTCCCTGTACAAAAGGCCCAGTAACTGAAACATCGATTTGACGATTTATACCCCAGAAATGGTCTGAAGGATCTTTATCCCTTTTTTTCTTTGCTGCTCGAATATGTCAAGTCTCATTTGATGGTCCAGGCTGTTCATTTCTCAAATAGTCCCACAAATAGAAACTGACCAGGAGTTAGTACTCATAGCAACATGCAGCTGCTATTAACAGTCATTGAGCCAGACATAAATTTATTTCCCACCAGGTTAAACTCGCCCATTTCGTTTTCAAAATAAGAACTATAATTTTACTAATTCTTTGGACTTTATTCGGTATAGGCACCCTATACCATTTCTTAATGTCTATTGATTATACAATGTAAGCCACATTTGAAAAATTAATTAAACCAGAATGAGAATTAAAAGTTATATATCTGTGGTAAGTAGGTGTCTGCCACTACGGCTGCCAGTACCTGTACCACAATGTCTGAAATTTGATGCTTCCATAACTGGTCAACCGTAAAAAAACAAGATTTACAAATAATCATGCCAAAGTTTATAAGCCCAAAGGCTAACACAATCTGAGTGTGTAACTTTCTTTTTTGAAGGAAAAGTAAATGGACCTAGTTTATATTTGTTTTGTCGTCGACAGTGATTTTACTCATGACCTCAGCTCAACTTGAAGCTACAAACCCTTGACTGATACATCCATATGCAAAGCAAATCAAAAGTACGAAAACGAAATGAATCAACGATCCTGAAAAAAAAGAGAAGAATATAAGTACCTGAAAGTTTTTTGCGTCGAAAGCGACGAGCACTCTTCTAAAACATAGGATGGTCATAATTATTTTGTAAAAAATATAAATCACTTTTTATTTCAAACTTATCGTAAATAACTGCTGTTAGCAGTTGATAATTCTTTAAAAATAATATAAAAAAGAACACGCCAGCAACACAGTCGTAGTTTCAGTAATGGTTCTATGGTCCCCTCTCAAATAAGGATATTTCAAAAATGGCAAATTTAGTAAAAAAATATATAAATATAAACAGTCAAAACTGTCAATAATATCTGTCCTTACGGACAAAGGATTTTTAAGTCTAGCACGCTAGCCAATTAGTATTAATTACTAACTCAAAAAAAAATATATGAAAACTAACAAAATGTTTATAATTATTATTTAAAATTATTTGTAATAACTTTAAACTTAAAAATAATAAACCGAAAAAAAAAAATCAAGACATTAGGAATTTAAAAAATGACACTTGCAATTTTTACATTTCTTTAGATTTATAACAAGGAGTTAAAAAAGGATACAAACTAGTAATTGTCAAGCCAATTTATAACACAATTATGGCCGCAACACAATATCTGGCCTTTTATTAAACTTTCGTTTTTAATTTGTTTCAATCCTTGCTTTTGCAAGTGTTCTAGACGCTAATATCTTTTTTCCTCTTATTTGTTAGTGACTCAATCTGATTCCTGCTGTCGCTTATCTTGTAAACACATATTTGTTTTTTGTTTAATTTTTACTGCTTAAGACATATTTTCAATTCTTTTTTGTGCAACCCATCATGCAGCACAGTGGATTTATTCTCTGCTTGCCAATTCTGGGCCCGGAATTTGAACTCCGCCATAGCAAGGTTGTGCGACTAGCTTGCTAATAGTCCCTGTACAAAAGGCCCAGTAACTGAAACATCGATTTGACGATTTATACCCCGGAAATGGTCTGAAGGATCTTTATCTCTTTTTTTCTCTGCTGCTCGAATATGTCAAGTCTCATTTGATGGTCCAGGATGTTCATTTCTCAAATAGTCCCACAAACAGAAACTGACCAGGAGTTAGTACTCATAGCAACATGCAGCTGCTATTAACAGTCATTGAGCCAGACATAAATTTATTTCCCACCAGGTTAAACTCGCCCATTTCGTTTTCAAAATAAGAACTATAATTTTACTAATTCTTTCGACTTTATTCGGTATAGGCACCCTATACTATTTCTTAATTTCTATTGATTATACAATGTAAGCCACACTTGAAAAATTAATTAAACCAGAATGAGAATTAAAAGTTATATATCTGTGGTAAGTAGGTGTCTGCCACTACGGCGGCCAGTACCTGTACCACAATGTCCGAAATTTGATGCTTCCATAACTGGTCAACCGTAAAAAAACAAGATTTACAAATAATCATGCCAAAGTTTATAAGCCCCAAGGCCAACACATTCTGAGTGTGTAAGTTTCTTTTTTGAAGGAAAACATAAATGGACCTGGTGTATAGTTGTTTTGTCGTCGACAGTGGTTTTATTCATGGCGTCAGCTTAACTTGCAGCTACAAACTCTTGACTGATACATCCATACACAAAGGAAATCAAAAGTAGGAATACTAAATGAATCAACGATCCTGAAAAAAAGAGAAGAATATAATTACCTGAAAGTCTTTTGCGTCGAAAGCGACGAGCACTCTCCTAAAACATAGAATGGTCAGAATTAATTTGTATAAAATCTAAATCACTTTTGATTTCAAACTTATCGGATAGAACTGCTGGTAGCAGATGATAATTTTTTAAAAATAATATAAAAAATAAAACGCCAGCAACACAGTCCTAGTTTCAGAAACGGTTCTATGGTCCCCTCTCAAATAAGGATATTTCAAAAATGGCAAATTTAGTAAAAAAATTTTAAATATAAACAGTCAAAACTGTCAATAATATCTGTCCTTACGGGCAAAGGATTTTAAGTCTAGCACGCTAGCCAATTAGTATTAAATACTAACTCAAAAAAATAAAAATATATGAAAACTACCAAACTGGTTATAATTATTATTTAACATTATTTTTAATAACTTGAAACTTAAAAATAATAAACCGAAAAAAAAAATCAAGATATTAGGAATTTAAAAAAAGACACTTGTAAATTTTACATTTTTTTGGATTTATAACAAGGCGTTAAA
>NW_028300663.1:45223-68593 GCF_049724085.1 Artemia sp. Qi Xiang Cuo
TGGGTGGGCCTGGGGGGCTCCGTTGACCCTTTGGGAGCTTGGGGGGCCTTTGGGGACCGGAGGAGGACCTTTGGGGCACAGGGAGGGCCGTTGGGGCACATGGAGGGCCTGTGGGGGGGCGGTGAGGCGGGTAGGGACCGGTGGTGGGCCTTTGGGACCCCGTTGGTCCTTTGGGCTCTCGCGGGGCCTTTGGGGACCGGAGGAGGGCCTTTGTGGGCCTGAGGCGGGTGTTGGGGGGTCTAAAGAGGCTTGGGGGGACGGGGGGAGGGTATTTGGAACCCCGGGGAGCCTGGGGGTGCGGAAGGGAACGTGGGAGCCTAGAGGAGTACGCGGGGGGCCCAGGGGGAGGGCCTTTGGGGCACAGGGAGGGCCTGTGGGGGACTGGGGTGCACTGGAGGGCCGATTGGTCCTTTGGGAGCCCGGTGGACCTGTGGAGAGCGGGTGAGGGCCTTTGGGGGTCCGGGGGGCCAGTTGGGAGCCTGGGGAGACATTTGGGGACCGGTGGAGGGTCTTTGGGACCCCGTTGGTCATTTGGGAGCTCGATGGGCCTTTGGGGGGCCCGGGGAGGGTCTTTGGGGGTCTGGGGTGGGCCTTTGGGGGCGCCGGTGGCCCTTTGGGAGCTTGGGGGGCCTTTGGGGCACAGGGAGGGCCTTGGGTGACCGGGGGGACATTTGGGGACCGGTGGAGAGCCTTTGGGAGCTCGGGGGGCCTTTGAGGACCGGGGTTGGGGTAGGAGGATTGGAACCCTTTGGGGTTGGGTTAGAGGATCTCACAACACTGTTCAAATGAAACTTGTGTATTATAATGACCACACTCAAAACCTCTTCCAAAATCTCTTCAAAATCTTCTTTTAAAATGTCTCTATCTGTTTCGCCGAAATAGTTCCATAGCCTGTCTAAAACGGTTTCACCCAAATAATCACTAAACGTAAATTCAGTGTGTTCCTTTGTTATTTGCATCTCTGTGCTAACGCATTTCAAATTAATATGAAACCTTCTCGCGCGCTAAAACAATTCATCGCTAAGATGTTTCTTGCCTAATTGTGTCCATGGCCTTGGGTTATTAATATCCTTTGGAGTTCGACCAAAAGAGTTGTTCCCGAGGCAAAGACATTAATGACTTGGATCTATTCCTGGAGAAATGTTTCTAGGCGAAAATTTTTAAAGTCTGACAGATGATGTCATTGATTGATTGATCTGTCAAGAAAGGGAAAATTAATTTGTTGTTTCTAAGGGGAATTAATGATTCACGATAGGTGAATTGAGGTCGACAGCACAGGTGTTCCAAATTCCGGGAAACTCATAACATTGCCTAGAGCAATAACAACAAATACTATTTCTGGACACCATGACATTCACGATCGATTACGCAGTCAAGTTCTCGGAAATTCACTTCCCCCTCGAGTCCTAGATCAATAACATTGTTTCCCGTTAAAATTCAATGCGCATGTGCAACCTTCGCCCCAGAGCTATTACACATAGAAACATCAAATAAATCGACCTTGGAAAAAGAGGTCATTGACCCCATTACGTAATCATTCTCCCTAGGGTTTCCATGCCCATATATGGCTCATAAACCACGGGGTGATCGTGGGAGTTTTAAAAAAAAGTGTCCGGATCGGGTTTCGAAGGGGGGGTTTAATCGTGGGTGTAGCACCCCCCCCCCCCCCCCTCTACTGTAACTTTTTCTAAACAAGGTACAATTTCAATTTCCAATGCGGATAGATAGCTTTTAATCTTGTAAGAACTGAAGCTGTTATTAGTTATCCAGAAACGAAATACCCCCTGGGAACTTTTCTGTTTTGGAGTTCTGATTCTATAAATTCCCTACATTTCTTTCAAATAAAATTTCCTATCTTCTAAGCTTAACTTCATAGAAATCAAGTATTTATGAATTCTGATAAACTTAATATTGTCTCTTTGACAACCTAGGCAGAATTTTCCAATCTTTCAAAATGTTCTGGGAAGTAACTACTGCAAATCTTCATTTAGAAACGGAGGTTCTACCTCTTTTTACTTTTTTTTAAATTTCTGGTTATGATATTTATTATATTCCAGATCTCTTGTAATAATTCAACCTTAAAACCAATAGAAACTACTATTAATCAATTACTGATTAATTTGAAAAACTTTTTCCGCAAAAGAAGCTTTTCATAGTTAAGTAAAGAGTAAAATTACACCTAATAAGAGGAAAAAAAGAGTCAAATTATTTTTCAGCCATAAAATTAGCATAAAACACCCTTGATAAATAAACGAAACTGAAAATGAACAGAAATTACAGTAAATCGCCAAATCAAACTTAAAACGAGCAGAAACAAGATAAGTTGAGCTAACAGCCCCTATGCCTTTTAAAATCAGAACATGAGCTTTAATTATCAAATAATCATGTAATCTTAGACAGCTTTTGATCTTGTAAGAAATGAAGCTGTTATTGGTTATCCAGAAACAAAATTCCCTCTGGGAATTTTTCGGTTTTTAAGGTTTGATTCTATAAATTTTCTACTTTTCTTTCAAATAAAAATTTCCCATCTTCCATGCATAACTTCTTAGAAATCAAGTATTTATGAATACTGATAAGCTTCACTGTCTCTTCGACAACTTAGGCAGAATGTCCGTATCTTTCAAAATGTTTTGGGAAACAGTAAGTGCAAATCCTCATTTGAAAACAGAGGTTACAGCTCTTTTTAATTTTTTTTTTAATTTCTGGTTATGATGTTTATTATATTTCAGAACTCTCGTAATAATTCAACCTTAAAACAAACAGAAACTACCATCAATAAATTATTGATTAATTTGAAAAACTTTTTCCACAAAAGAAGTTTTTCACAGTAAAGTAAGAGTAAAATTACACCTAAGATGAGGAAAAATACAGTCAAATTATTTTTCTGGCGTAAAACCAGCATAAAACACCCTCAATAAATAAATGAAACCGAAAACGAAAAGAAATTATAGTAAATAGCCAAATCAAACTTAAAACGAGCAGAAACAAGATAATTTGAGCTAACACCCCCGTGCCTTTTAAAATCAGTACATGAGCTTCAATTATCACATAATCATGTAATCTTAATTAAGTAATCATAATCACAAGGTATTTAAGTTCTTGTAAAGGGAAAAAAACGGGAATTTGATACCAAAAGATATATCAAAAGAATCAGAGTTTAGTGCTGATTTCAAATACATAGATTTCGTCAAGTTTTGTCCTACCAATCAAAAGTTACGCGCCTGAGAAAATTTGGCTGATTTTTTAAAAAGGGGGAAAGAAACCCTAAAAGCTATAGAACCTTAATGAAAATCACACCATCAGATTCAGCGTATCAGAGAACCCTATTGTAGAGGTTTCAAAATGCGGAATTTCTATTTTTGCCAGAAGAAGAACACTGATGCGTGTTTATTTGTATTTTGTTTGTTGTTGTTTTTCCTAGGACGTTGACCCAGTTGTCCAGATATCGTGAGAGGGCTCATTGAACGGAAATTGAAAGTCTAGTGCCTTTTTAAGTGACCAAAAAAAATGTAGGGCACCTAGGCCACCTCCCAGGCTCATTTTTTTCCCAAAGTCACCCGATCAAAATTTTGAGATAGCCATCTTTCATCATGGTCGAAAATATGATAACTATGTCTCTTAGAATGACTTGATCCCCCAAAGTCCCTGGGGGGGAGGGCTGAAAGTTACGAACTTTACCCGATGTTAACATATAGTATTGGTTATTGGGAAGTATACAGGCGTTTTTAGGGGGATTTTTTTCTGGTAGTGAGGGGGGGGGGATAGGTCGGGGTTTTTTATCAGAAATTATATAAAAAAAAGGAGCAACATCACTGAAAGTAAGGAGCAACATCAAAACTTAAAACGAACAGAAAATATTAAGTATATGATTGAGTTCGCCCCTTAGTCAATACCTCGCTCTTTGAGCCAAAGATTTCTTAGTACTTTCATAACAGCTATTTATTCTAATTAACAGCCGTTGTGATCAAGAGGTCATTCTTAAGGAACTGGAACAAAATTTGAACCTAAGCGTACAGACCGTGGTATTGACTAGGGGGGAACCCCCCAATATACGTATTAAAAGTATATGAATATAGAAATTCGTTATGTAAGTTAATTCGTAAGTTACGTATATTTATTACTAATAAATCGTTCGTAAATAAAATTAATCAACGTTTGAGATAGTCATTTAACCCAATAAAAGTAAAATTAATATGCAAATTTGATGTTGATTAAACATGTACGTTGATTAAATTTTCAGACATATCTTCAAAAAAGTAGTGAGAACTTGTTTCTTTTTCTGACAAATCTTCAAATTTATCGTGAGAACTGGTTCTTTATCTGGTTCTCACTACAATTTTTTAAGATATATATTAAAAAAATTATTTTTGAATTATTTTGTTCAGTATCTAGAATATCGCTCAGTAGGGATAGCGCCCTATGTGTTTCGGTCCTTCTGTCAGTTTACCTGGGTGTTAGTCAGAGCGGTGTTAATGGTTGACAATCAAGTTTTAACAATTTTTTTTCGAAACGATCTAAAAGACTTGTGGACTTGCAGTTTTTGCTATCGGATTTAAATTGAAAGCAAGTTCAATGTAAAAAAAAAAAATGCTCATTTTTTTTTTCTCTCGCCTTTTGCTTCTGGAATATAGTAGATACCCATGTCGGGAATCCTACAACTGAGTTATATAATTTTATAAAAATTGTTAGAAAAAGAAAAGGTACTTTGAAATATCCAATGCGTGTCGAACAGGGAATTTTCAGACATATCTTTAAAAAAGTAGTGAGAACTTGTTCTTTTTCTGGTTCTCACTACAATTTTTGAAGATATATCTTCAAAAAATTATTTTTGAATTATTTTGCTCAGTATCTGGAATGTATCTGCAGAGGGAGCTGCAGAAGCTCTCTCAGAAGAGGAAACTATCAGGAAGCTCTCTCAGAAGAGGAAAGAGAAGAAGAAACTATGCCTCGCAGCAGCACCAGCCACCAGCCAACCATCTGCTGCAGAAGCTAGTGCAGCGGCCGCTGAATCCCAATTCGTGTCGAACAGGGAATTTTCAGACTTATCTTCAAAAAAGTAGTGAGAACTTTTTCTTTTTCCGACAAATCTTCAAATTTATCGTGAGAACTTGTTCTTTATCTGGTTCTCACTACAATTTTTGAAGATATATTTTCAAAAAATTATTTTTGAATTATTTTGCTCAGTATCTAGAATATCGCTAGTAGGGCTATCGCACTAAGTGTTTCTAGCCTTATTTACGATGAACTTATTGTTCTTCAGCTTGTTGGCTGAATGTTTAGGGGCATGATGTGGTTTAATTGACTGTATTGAGTTTTCTTATTATAGCATCATTGCCGTACTAGCGGCTATAGTTAATAGAATCTCCCCTGGTGGTTTTTTGTGTATATTATATTAAATTGTTTTTTGTCGTAGGGGATGTCCACAGCAACAGCAACTGGGAGGTGTGAAAGTGAATAAAGGATTGTTGACCAAATTTGTGAGAAAGAACATTTATTTCTACCCATATTTTACCATACCTGCTTATATTTGATATTAAGTTTCATTTTAAGAGGGTTTCCCTGGTGTTTCACTTTATTTACCTGATTTTTGATGTTAGAAAATTTTTATTTTCTATTCCCAAGGGACTTGTCCTTTGTCTGCTAATAAACAGCTGTTTGTTTGTTTGTAAATAAGGCCAGGCTGAATTCAGTGTCTTCTTCTTCTTCCGAATTTGCAGTCAGCAATAAAGCACAGTTACCAAACGCTAAACTCTAAAACCACCATTGATTACGTTGGCTCGTCCGTTTTTTCGCGTATTTTTAGTGGATAATTTGTGCAGAAGGGAGCAATAGCAAACAAACAAGAGGCCGAATTGGTACCAGCAGGATTTTAATCCTTAAACTGCTGGGAATAGGTGATTTGAGTATTGCACTTCCCACATTCTGTCTATCTTAAAATTTGTCAAGGCAATAATGGCACCAAAAAAGAGACAACGTGAGAGCCCCGTAAAAGGACAAGATAAGTGCCCGGGATGTGCAAAAAGTCTGGACGAGAACTCGCAAGCCGTCAACTGCGTCAAATGTCCTAACTGGTTTTGTATTGAGTGCCTAGGATTAAGTGATGAACAGTACTTCCTGCTAGAGAAAATGAATCGTACAATGACCTGTGAATGGAGCTGTCCCCAGTGCATTTTGAACAAGCCTGTGCGCAACGCCAACACCCTAACCAAAACCATCGAATCTTTCAAATCAAAGGTGCGAGAAGACATTGCTAGCATAACGACCACAGTCAACCAAGTTTCAGAGAGATTCATGATGAACTTGCCACAAAATGCAATGTTGTTGAGATAAAAGCAATTGTTGAATTGGCAATTACCGCTCAAGTGACTGGGCTTGCACCAGATGCACTTGACAAACATATACACTGTACAGTCAGAAGTGAGCAAGACAGGCAGAGACGCAAACTTAACGTTGTCGGATACAGGATCCCGATCCAAGCAAGTGACAAAGACTTCCTTGCTAAATACTTCCAGGACAACTACAAACTAGCAACCAAAGTCTTCAACATGAAAAGACTACCAGCTTCGGCCCCCACGGCCGGACAACCACTGCGACACCCACCAGTCCTCTTCACGGTAACCAGCTTCACTGACAAGAAGCTTATCTTGGATGCATCCTACCAGCGTAAAGACCCGATTCGATTCTATGGCGACAGCTCCAAAGAAGATCTCAATGTCTGTCAATGTCAGTTTTTACGTCTGAACCCATACTCTGACTCTCATTGCTTGTGAATCTGGGTGGGTGTTTGCTTTTCTCAGTGTCTGTCTTTGTCGGTTTTTATGTCTGAATCTATATATTTGCGTGTCTTTTTATATCTCTCACTCTCTTTGAATATGTGTCTGGGTGGATGTTTGCTTCTCTCAGTGTCTGTCTTTGTCAATTTTTATCGCTGAATCCATACTCTCACTCTCTTTGCTTGTGATTCTAGGTGGGTGTTTGCTTCTCTCAATGTCTGTCTTTGTCGTTTTTACTTCGGAGTCTATACTCTCACTCTCTTTGTCGTTGTGTCTGGGCGGATGTTTGCTTGTCCCAGTGCTTGTCATTGTCGGTTTGTATCTCTTAATCTATGTATTTGTATCTGTTTTTGCCTCTCCCACTCTCTTTGCCGGTGTGTATGGGTGGGTGTTTGCTTCTCCCAATTTTTTCTTTGTTGGTTTGTACGCCTGAATCTATACTCTCACTCTCTTTGCCTATTTATCTGGGCAGGTGTTTGCCTATCCCAGTGCCTGTCTTCGTTGGTTTTTACGTCTGAATCTATATGTTTGTATGTGATTTTGTCTCTCTCTCTCTCTCTCTCTTTGCTTGTGTGTCTGGGCAGGTGTTTGCTTGTCCCAGTGCGCGTCTTTGTTGGTTTTTATGTCTGAATCTATGTATTTGAATGTGTTTTTTGTCTCTCTCTCTTTGCTTATGTGTCTGGGCAGTTATTTGCCTATCCTACTGCCTGTCTCTGTCGGTTTGCGTGTCTTAATCTATGTATTTGTATGTGTTTTTGTTTTTCTCACTTCCATTGCTTGTGGGTCTTGAAGGGTGTTTGCTTTGTCGGTTTGTATGCCTGAATCTATACTCTCACTCTCTTTGCCTATGTGTCTGGGCAGGTGTTTACTTATCCCAGCGCCTGTCTTCGTTGGTTTTTAGGTCTGAATCTACATTTTTGTATGTGTTTTTTGTCTCTCTCTCTCTCTCTCTCTCTCTCTCTTTGCTTGTGTGTCTGGGCAGGTGTTTGCTTTACCCGGTGACTGTCTTTGTCGGTTTTTACGTCTGAATCCAAATGTTTGCATTTGTTTTTGTCTCTCTCTCTTTGCTTGTGTGTCTGGGTAAGTGTGTGTCTGTCCTACTGCCTGTCTTTATCGGTTTGCATGTCTTAATCTATATTTTCGTATTTTTTTTGTCTCTCTAACTTCCATTGCTTGTTTGTGTCTGGGCGGGTGTTTGCTTATCTCAGTGCCTGTCTTTGACGGTTTGTATGTCTGAATCTATATATTTGAATTTGTTTTTGTCTCTCTCACTTCCTTTGCTTGTGTTTGTGTGTCTGGGCGGGTGTTTGCTTGTCTTGGTGCATGTCTTTGTTGGTTTGCATGTCTTAATATATTTATTTTTATGTATTTTTATTTCTCTCACTCTCTCTACCTATGTGTCTGGGAGGATGTTTGCTTTTCCCAGTACCTGTCATTATCGGTTTGTATGTCTGAATCTATGTATTTTTATGCATTTTTTACTCTCTCACTCTCTTTGCTTGTGTATCTGGGTTGGTGTTTGCTTCTCTCTCAGTGTGTGTCATTGTCGGTTTTTATGTCTGAATCCATACTCTCACTCTCATTGCTTGTGAATCTAGGTGGGTGTTTGCTTCTCTCAGTGTCTTTCTTTGTCGGTTTGCATGTCTTAATCTATGTATTTGTATGTGTTTTTGTCTCTCTCACTTCCATTGCTTGTGTGTCTGGGCGGGTTTTTGCTTATCTCACTACCTGTCTTTTCGGTTTGTATGTCTGAGTCTATAGAGTATTTGTTTTAGTCTCTGTCACTCTCTTTGCCTGTGTCTGGGTGGGTGTTTGCTTACCTCAGTGCCTGTCTTTGTTGGTTTGTATGAATTAATCCATATATTTGAATGTGTTTTTATCTCTCTCACTCTCTCTACCTATGTATGTGGACGGATGTTTGCTTCTCCCAGTACCTGTCATTGTCGGTTTGTATTTCTGAATATATGTATTTTTATGCATTTTTGACTGTCACTTTCTTTGCCTGTGTTTGTGGATGGGTGTTTGCCTCTCTCTCAGTGTCTGTCGTTGTCGGTTTTTACGTCTGAATCCATACTCTCACTCTCTTTGCCTATGTGTCTGGGTGGGTGTTTGCTTGCCCGAGTGCTTGTCTTTGTTGGTTTGCGTGTCTGAATCTATGTAGTTGTATTTGTTTTAGTCTTTCTCTCAGTGTCTTTAACTTTGTGTCTGGGTTTGTGTTTGCTTGCCCCAGTGCCTGTCATTGTCGGTTTGCATGTCTTAATCTATGTATTTCTGTGTGTTTTGGTCTCTCTTAGTCTCTTTGTCTATGTGTCTGGGCCTGTGTTTTCTTCTCCCCATACCTGTCTTTGTCGTTTTTTTGTCTGAATCTATGTATATGGTTGTGTTTTTGTCTCTCTCTCTTTAGCGTACCCTAGAAATAATGGAAATATAACAAAGTAATAGATAACATATTTTTAATGAAATAATGGCATATATGATATTAATATAAATATATGGTAGATACATTATTAATATCAATGATCAACTTTGGACATTTTGAATCTGTTCCATAAAATAGTTTTCCCTGTTCTCTCTTGATATTGAAGCTATTGTCTTCTCTTAACTCGTAATCGGTAGAAAAATCATTAATCCATTTTGAGTCATACACAATATTTACTGGTGTGTCACCGACAGGTTCAATATGCGTTTCGTCTTTGGTATAATTTGATTCATTGACTTTTTGATCAATGGTAGTAACGTTTGCTGGCACTTTGTTTTTCATCGATTCATCTTTATATTCCTTAGTGATATTTTCTACCAATGCCCTTTTTATTTGTCCGGCACCTTCACTGTCTATTACAACATCATTTTTACAAAGATAACAGTTCCAGCACGTAGACAAGATATGGTTTATGATATTAGTAGAAGAGTAGACCTTTCTTTTTGTCTTTGCTTTCATTTTAATGCTAATACCTAAAAGATGACAATAGGTTCTATGAACAGGTATTATGTTACCAGAAGCACTAGCAAGAAGATACCCCTCTTCATACACTATTATTTTTTGTTAGCGTTCTCTTTGAGTGCAATCATCTCCGGAGATCTCACTCTCGCATATCCACCATTTGTACAATGGGATTTTTTTTTGGTAGTCCAAAGAAATTTAATTACTTACTTTCATGATAATGCATGCATTCGTTTCGGATAGTGCTACCACTTGTATTTATTTCACAGTTTAAATACATCTCCTTGTTAGAATTCAATGCTACAATAACACTATCATGAGAACACACTTTTCTAAAATGGTTCATCTTAACTTTTTTAGAGATATTATTTATGTGTTTATTGTTCCACTGCCTAAGAAATACTGATTTAATACATACAGTAAACTAGGTAGTGTCGATAACCGAACATAGAGTACCAGTGGGAAAGCCGCATTGTGTTTCTGATCTAGCAGAGAATACAATTGTTAGAGCCGTATGCATATTTCATGTCATTTTAACATACGTAAAAAAAAGTCAAAAAAAAAATTTAGTCCAAAAAAAAGTGCTAATACAAATAATATTTTTCTAATAGTAAAAGTCGTGACTAACATTTCTATATCATTCTCATTTTGAATTTGCAAAATATTAAATGTGATTTTTTCTGTTTTAAGTATGTTTAATGTCATTCTAAGGGATGTAAAAAAATGGGGGGAGGGGCCCAAAAAGTTCGGGGGGGGGTCTCTTGGATGTTGGGGGTAGGGGACTTTTGAAGGTTCATGCCCTTGGTGGTTAGGGTTATTTGTGGTTACAATCCTTGACGGTTCATACTCATAATCATCTCACTACTTGATTTCCAAGGATTTCTAAGGATTGTTCTGAGTTTCTTTATTAAAATTCCTTTCTTGTCATCTACATCTCTATTAGTATCAACTTTTTAGTATAATAGAATGTTAGAACATATTTTATAATGACAACACTGTTCAGACGATACTTGTGTATTATGTAGAACACATCGGAGAAGTAAAGCTAGGTCAACTTACAAGGTAATTTTTTTATCGTTAACCATTTGCATAGATTGATGCTCTTCCAAATTTATAATAAATTCCCTATGAGTTAACAACCCTTTCGGGCTTACCTTAACTGGTAATTAGTTTAACCCTTTTTTAACACCTTCATACAATCTGATCACCAATTGAGATCATTGTCACTCCTATTATTCAATCACCAATCAAGATCGTTCATTTGCAGAGTTATGCCAGTATAATATCTTTTTCGCAAACATAGTAATTTATCCCATATGCTATCATTAAACCCACCGTCGAATGCTAATAGCCGAAAGCTTGGCTGTAGATTATTTTACAGAAAAGTCCAATAAACCTATCAATACCTAATATCAATGTCTCTTGTAGGCGTCAAATCTATTACGTATCTATGCATATTCTTTGTATAGTTGATACTAATTAACTCCCATATGCTATCATTAAACTTACCATTGAATGCTATTAGCCGAAAGCTTGGTTGTTAACCATTTTACAGGAAAGTCCAATAAACCTTTGAATACAAGAAAAATCACTCCTTATATTTGAATCCAATTACTATTCAAGTTACCGTATATTCTTAAAAAAAGATAGATGTTGGCTCAGAAACCCGTCTGGTTGCATTACACGATCTCGTCCCTGAATCCAAATATAACGTGTTTGATCGCCTTATAGGTCCATAATATAAAGGGATTGGTAACTTTATACCATCTCGTCCCCAATCTCGTCCCGCGGTGCCTATTAGCAAACTAATTTCATCTCACAAATAGTTCCTTGTCTTTTTGTTCGTATTAGAGTATGCTCTTTGGAAAAAAATGGACGGTCATTAGAAAAGCTAAAAAGAACATTTTTAGACCTCAATATCCTATCTCTCTTTGGGGAGGGGACTGATTATTTGGGTAACTCTTAGAGGGAAAAGATTGTCCCTTGTGTGTGGATAAGCTAGTCCTTGATAATATTTGGTTACATCTTTGCAACACCTTTATATAAGGGAACAGAAAAATCCTCCTACCCCAAGATTTGTATGAAAGGCAACCCACTTGCCTTTTATAAATCGATTTTTCAAAAAAAAAATTTAGGTGTCAGTTAGGGACGCCATTGACCTAATACTAAATAATAGTCTTGTGTGTGATGTTGAAACCATTAACCAGTTCACTCACTTCTTAATGGGATGGTGAAAGTAAAACCCGAATTGTGAAACTTTTGCTTGGAGGCCTAGTTCAATCCGCCAATGGTGCCCCAGTACCCCAAAGATTATCCTCCCCCTAAAAAAGGGGACAGGGATTGACAGCATAAAAAAAGAGATTGTACTTAGACTTGGCCTACTTTTGGAATGCATGACAAAATCTTTGTCATTTTCAAAATTCATTTTTATAAGTAAATTTTTTTGGGAGAAAATATATACTGTTGCTAAGAAATTTCTGGTTTGTTTGGTGCTTTTAGAAAATTGAAGTATTTTAAATTTAATATATATCTATTTCTTGCAGGATTTTCCCATATTATGTCAGACTTTTCTTGGGGACAATCCTCATATTCGAATGGTAAGAATGCTTTTTTCATTTTAAGAGTAGAGTTTTTCATTTACAGGGTTAATTTTGTAAGATCTATTTTGTAATTTTGTAAGTACTATTTGATACTAAATTTTGTTCCTTTCACCTTTTGTTTGGTTAAACATTGATTATAATGCTTCTTACTATTCTTGAATGCAATAAACTAAAAACAATTAAAATGGAAAATTGATGATTGAAACTGAAATATTGATAATTGAAAATCTTTAGCAAGCAGATAAATTTTCCAAGTAAATAGATGGGGGATTTACAATCTATAAGAAGAAGTATACCATGTCTGAGGAATTGAATCAAACAGCTTAGGGTATAAGATTGTAAGTAAGAAACGACTTGTATCAATAGTACAAACAAAAATGAAATTTTGATATCAATAGATACATAAGAAAATTGGCTCATTATTCTCATTCCGAATATATAAGATTCACAAAGTTTGATGTCACCAATCAAAAGTTATGAGCCTGAGAGAATTTGTCTGGTTTTCGAAATATGGGGGAAATCCGTCAATGAATCTTAATGATAATCATGTCATCAGATTCAGCATATCCGAGAACCCTACTGTAGAGGTTTCAAAGTTTTATCTTCAAAAATGAGATATTTAGTTGTTGTTGTTTTTTTTGCCAGAAGAAAGGTAATGGATGCATGTTTATTTAGTTTTTGTTTTTCTCTGGGGTAATCGTATCAAATAAATGACCCTAAAATATTGAGAGAGGGCTCATTCTAATAGAAATTAAAAGTTCTAGTGGCCTTTTCAAGTAACCAAAAAGATTTGCGGGGAGCTAGTACTGAAGCAAAATAATTTTACACTGAAAAACTATTTTTATCGCATTAATTGGTTTTCTGTTTTTCTTTTTAGTAAAAAGGCAAGTATTGAAAAGAATGCAAAATATGTTCCAGGCCTTTCACTATATTTAGTTGGTCTCCTGAAGTAAAAATGAGGTTTAGAAAGACGGAGATATGTCAAACGTGTGCAAAAATAAAGAATGTTTGCCAAACTTACATTTTGGACCTTGATTATAGCTTACCAATTAAAGTACGAGATAAAGCCCTTGGTATGAAGAATGAGGTGCCTATGAGCGATTTCAACCAAAAATATTATGTTAAAAATGCTGAAATAAAGGTAACTGAAATTTAGTTTTTCCATTTGTTTAGTGGTAGGACAGTGAATGGGTAATGTGAGAATCGAAGGTTTTCAAAGGATTGAAATCGAACAAATCTTCCCGAATTTTAAACCATTTTACTGTGATATCCAGTTTTCCAATAAAATATTCCATCTTGTTCGGTATCAGCGCACAGCTGGGGCTGTTGAAAAGGAAACGTTATAAAATCTAGAAAACAACTTCAACAAATTTTGAACTACTTACATCATTCCTAATAGCACCGCTTTCGAGAATCCGTCGCTGATTTCGTCGACGCTGCTTCTTTTCGGTTAAATCTATCTGAATAAAAGAGTTACGTAATCAAAAAACAAAACAGAAATTTGCATGGGAGGGTATCAAAAGGTCGCATCTCCATAGTTTAATTCTTCAGGAAAAAAACATGACAACTTTGTTTTCCTCTCCGATATATATATAAAGTTAAAATGGATTGATCCGTAAAATCAGTCCGTTTAAGGTTCCTACCCTCCAAAAAAAAACTAAGATATAAAAATCACCCAACCATAAGAAAAACTGCTCACCCTCTTCAGAAAAATATTATATTTAATATTTCTATATAATGTTTCAAGTTTTGTATTGGAAAAAAAATGGTCTTGATCCATCTTTTGGAGTCATTCATTTTTTTTTTACTATTCGTATTTCTCAAACCAATTAGCACGTTGCTTAACTATGTGGTATCACTTAGTAAGTATGAGAGTTGTGTCAGTTCTACCACTCAAACAGTAATTAGTAATACTAAAGTCCAAGGTTAAAATTGCGTACAGCAAGCAATTTGCTTTTGTCAATGAATAACTGTCACGCCATGAAAACACAATTCTAAGAGCTTCAACTATTTTAGGCATATCATCTCTGAATCGCAATATACTTTCGTGACTTACAAACCAATGAGCAATCTTGTACATGATAACCGAAAAAATTTTTAAGGACAAAATCACATTTTTCTGATGCACTAAAAAAAACTTGCAACTTCGGTAGGTCAAGAGCATGATTTTTGCATCCACAGAGGCTGCTTCTCTTAGCATCTTTTATGATGTCAACATAATGCCAACATAATTGTCAACGATTAATCCAATAGCTTCCATTAGCTTGAGCACAGAATTGCCTAAAATTTCCCCTGTAATGTTAGGTTCATGTTCAGTTATACCCTTATAGCTCGTTTCGGGAAGGTCCATATATCCAGCAAAGTCCTCTAGAATACTGCTGTCATAAAAATAGTGCAGAGAAAGACTAAGTTGTGAGGTATGTGACGAATCAGTGGTTTAACCATATATCAAACTGTAAAATTGAGCTTAAATGATTCTTGTTTTAATACTACTTATAGTTTCTTCAGCGCAAAGTTGTATCAATTCATTTGCTGTCGTCTTGCTAATATACCCCACCCCGCCAGTCCGTTAGGGGGGAGGGGGCGCAACCCCACCTGGATCTGCTACTGCTCCCCACTCCACTTAAAATAGGTGTCTTAATAAAGTGCCAATGACGCAGTAGGCTTTAGACTTTTACAGTGAGAGAAGGAGGTCATACCCAAACTCTGGTTTGTGGTGATTTTTATTCACTTCAAGCTTGATTTGTATATTTAATTTGAATTCCATTTATTTTATGATTTATTTAATCACTTACATTATCATTTATTGTATGTTTGTTAGCATTGATTTTTTATTTAAGTTCTGTTCGTTTTAAGTTTCATTAATACTTCAATAGGAAAATATTTTTTTTTGTTTTAAGCTTGATTTTCATATTCAATCTAAGCATTGCTCGCTTTAAGATCTATATATTCATTTATATTATTATTTGTTGTATGTATTTTTTGCTATGATTGTTTATTTAATTTCTGTTCGTTTTGGGTTTCATTTTTTCTTTAATTAATTTAAAAAACTTTTTCCACAAAATAAGTTTTTCAAAGAAAAGTAAAGAACTCCATTCAACAAAACCAGCATCGATAAATAAATCGAACCCAAAACGAACAGAAATTACAATAATTAACCGAGTCAAACTCAAAACGAGCAGAAATTAAAAAAAGTTGGTCACAAAACTCCTATGCCTTCCCAAGGCCAGAACAAAATTCGCACTTTACTTAAAAAATATAAATGTTTTTACTTTTATAACTTAAATAAATCAAATAATATTAACATTTTTATTACGAAATATCGGTATATCTTTATTAAACTGACAATGCACATTCATTTGTATTTTTTCAGAAAAAATATATTGGCTGTGGGGGAGTATCCTCCTCAAAAATATATTTTCTATCTGGAAATCAACTACGCTGAGAAAAATGGCTATCTCAAAATTTTGATTAGATGTGTTTGGGGAAATGATGGGCGTGGGGGGGGGCTAGTTGCTCTCCAATCACTTTCGACTATTAAAAAGGGCACTTCGAATTTCCAATCGAAAGAGCCTGTTTTAAAGTTTCTACGTCAACGCCTTCTATAAAAACCTTATATACCCCAGGGCATAACTTAAAACCCTTACCCTGAGAATTGTGGGGGAGTGGCCTCCTTAAAAACATATTTTCTATCTGGAAATCAACTACGCTGAACAAAATGGCTATCGCAAAATTTTAATTGGATGTGTTTGGGGGAATAACGGGCGTGGGGGGGGATAGTTGCCCTCCAATCACTTTTGGCTTTTAAAAAGGCCACTAGAACTCTGAATTTTCAATTCAATGAGCCGCTTTTGAAGTTTCTACGACGACCCCTTCCGTATGAAGTGCCCTACTCTAAAGGAAAAAAAATATTTAGTACATTGTGTCAGCATCGTTTTTATATGCACTCAGGGCATAACTTAAAACCCTTGCCCCCAAGGGTTGTGGGGGAGTGTCCTCCTCAAAAACCTATTTTCTATCTGGAAATCCACTACGTTGAACAAAATGGCTATCACAGTTTTAATTGGATGTGTTTGGGGGAATGATGGGTGTGGGGGGGGGGCTATTTGCCCTTCAATCACTTTCAACTTTTAAAAAGGGCACTAGCAATTTGAATTTCCAATCGAATGAGCCTTTTTTGAAGTTTCTACGACAACGCCTTCTATAAAAACCATATATGCACCAAGCCATAACTTAGAACCCTTGCCGTGAGGGTTTTGGGGGAGTGCTCTCCTCAAAAACATATTTTCTATCTGGAAATAAACTACGCTGAACAAAATTGCTATCTCAAAATTTTAATTGGATGTGTTTGGGGGAGTTATGGGCGTGGGGGGCTAGTTACCCTCCAATCACTTTCGACTAATAAAAGGAGCATTAGCCCTTTGAATTTCCAATCGAATGAGCCTTTTTTAAAGTTTCTACGACAACGCCTTCTATAAAAAACCTTATATGCCCCTAGGGCATAACTTAAAACACTTGCCCTGAGGGTTGTGGGGGAATTTCCTCCTCAAAAACATATTTTCTATCAGGAAATCAACTATGCTGAACAAAATGGCTATCTCAAAATTTTGATTGGATGTGTTTGGGGAAATGATGGGCGTGGGGGGGGGCTATATGCCCTTCAATCCCTTTCGACTATTAAAAAGGGCACCAGCCCTTTGAATTTCCAATCGAATGAGCCTGTTTTGAAGTTGCTACGACAACGCCTTCTATAATAACCTTACCCCCAGAGCATAACTTAAAACCCTTGCCCTGAGGGTTGTGGGGGATTGTCCTCCTCAAAAATATATTTTCTATCTGGAAATCAACTACTCTGAACAAAATGGATATCTCAAAATTTTGATTGGATGTGTTTGGGGGAATGATGGACGGGGGGGGGGGACTGGTTGCCCTCCAATCACTTTCTACTATTAAAAAGGGCACTAGAACTCTCGATTTCCAATCGAATGAGCCCCCTTTGAAGTTTATACGACGACCCCTTCCATATGAAGGGCCTCCTGGAAAAAAATAATAATAATAATAATCAAACAGTTCGTGGTAACGAACTGTAAGTAAGGAGCGACCCGGCTCCATAGTTACCGAAACTCTAAAAAACTAAATTTTGATACCAATAGGTAAACCAGAAGAATCAGATTTTTATGTTGATTTCAAATATATAAGTTTCGTAAAGTTTAGTCTTACCCATCAAAAGTTGCGCCTGAGAAAATTTGCCTTGTTTTCGAAAAAAGGGGGAAAAATTGCCGTGTTTTCAGGAGGAATTTTTTTCTAGGGGGAGGGGGGATTGGGGTCAGAGTATGGGTTACGGGGGAGGATCTTTCCATGGAGGATATTTCTTTGGGGGAAGGAATATTTTCACGAAGGGGGAGCCAGATTTCGGAGCATTATGTAAAAAAATGATCAGAAATTAAATAATACAAACAAGTTTTTTTTTTCAACTGAAAATAAGGAGCAATATTAAAACTTAAAATGATCAGAAATTTTTACGTATATGAGAGGGTTCACCCCCTAGTCAATACCTCGCTCTTTACGCTAAAGTTTTTTTTAGTACTTTCAAAAGAGCTATCTATTCTAATTAACCGGCCTTTGTGATTCAGGGGTTTGTGATTCGAACAAAATTTGAACTTTAGCGTAAAGAGCGAGATATTGACTAGGGGGAGAACTCCCTAATATACGTAATAAAAACATACGAATTTAGACATTCGTTACGTAAATTAATTCATAAATTACGTCAGCACAAAAATTTCAAGAGAGCCAATTAGCCAAAAAAAGGAAAATTAATATGCGAATTTCGTTTTAATTATTCATGTACGATGAGCCAAAATCAAAGCTGCATTAATTCAAAAACGTTCAGAAATTAATTTTAAAAAATATGTTTTTTTAACTGAAGGTAAGGAGCAATATTAAAACTAAAAACGAATAGAAATTATTCTGCATATGAAAGGGGCTGTCCCCTCTTCAACACCTCGCTCTTTACGCTAAAGTTTGACTCTGTCTCACAACTTTATTTTTTAAAACAATAAAAAACTTTAGCGTAAAGAGCGAGGCGTTGAGGAGGGGACAGTCCCTTTCATATACAGAATAATTTCTGTTCGTTTTAAGTTTTAATGTCACTCCTTACTTTCAGTTAAAAAAAACTTGTTTTTATTAGTTAATAAACAATAAAACATTGGAGCCGTATGGCCTTTACTATAGGCGACGCTACAGCGTTGCCTCTGACTGGTTATAAATCTTTTGTTGATTTCTTCGTATTTTCTATTTCAGGTTTAATATCTTTTTCATAAGCTATCCTTAACATTCAAGATATGGTATTAATGAAATTTTTTCCAGTTTAAGAGGGAAAATGAAGCTATTGGTCCATTAGAAGACAAAGCACTAGCGCCATTCAGTTTACTGTTGAAGATGGCTCGCACAGTTCCGTACTATAAGCGAAATAGGCCACACATTTGCTCTTTTTGGGTAAAAGGTAAATGTAAATGAGTGGAGACATGTCCCTTCCTTCACGAGAAACCGAGAGATCCAGATGACCCATTGGCACATCAAAATATTGAAGGTAACGCTTTTTTGTTGTGTACCACACAAAGTGGTGTAACACTTGTGGTACCAAAGGTCTTACACAAAGCTAAGGTTTTTGCTGATTAAGTGCTTCCCATATTAAGTTTTATGTAGAATATTATACTGTTATTAAAGATCTTGTCCAATGCTTCTGTTATTCCCAAACTCTTGGGGATTTTCCCAAATTACCCCTAAAGAAAATTGGGTTCTCCGAAATTCTCTGGAAATTAACGTGAATGAAAATTAGTGATTCGTATTTTGAGCTAACATTTGTATATTTGCAAACTATAATTTTCCGCGAGATTTTGAAAAATCTATTTTTATTTGGGGGATTCAGGGAAATCTCGAAAATTTAAAGAAAAATTTCAGTTCAGTTCGTTTAATTACAAAATAATATAACTCATAAGACTAATCCAAGCGGTTGCCCAAAGAAAAACATGAAATTAATTGATACCTTTGATTATCAAAGTGAAATTCTAACAGTATACAGAAGCCTAGTGTTGTCATGTATTGCTCTGAGTTCTGAAGCAACATTGCTCTCTGAATTCTGGCTGATGTCTGATTAGAAATGGTTCTGACATCTGATTTCGAATTCCTATTTGAAGTTAAATTCGTGAATTTTTCCAAGAAATATTTGGACATAAAAAGACTTTGAATGCATAAATAAAAAAGATTGCCAATGAAAAACATTTATTGAACAAAGTTTCCACCAGAAGCACAATCATTTGAATAAGGAATTATTCAAACTCAATTTATTTATTCTTAAAATATTATTAAACTATAAAAACAATAAAATACTATAACTAATTTTAAATAATAAAGCTCATTATAAAAGAAATTTATTCAAAAAATTATAAATGTATATTAAAAGAAAAAACCCGTTAGAAAATTTCTTCATTAGAAAAAGCTTCTCATTTGCATTTGATTTCGTCAAGAGCCACTGAATGCTATAGCTCTTAAACTGGAACAGAAAGCACAAACAATTAGCTTTTGTTTTGTTTCGACAAAGCTTAGGAGGACAGAAAATCACTGAAATGGCACTGAAATAAAATCTCTATTATCCTTGTATGGTTTAAAACAGCTCTTGCCATAATTGTTTGTGTTTAAATTTTTTTATTAGTCATCGGAATATGATGTAACAAAGGTGGCGTGTTACATTTGCCTCTATGTATGGTTCACAGTAGCCCTTGTAATATTTTTTTTTTGTATTTTTGTCATTTTTATGTGCCATCTTGAACAAATGGAATTTCGTTTGTTGTAAGCTAGAAATTGCCTCTTTACTTTGATTAGAAAAACTTATTTTTTCTCTTGGTATTGGCTTTTAAGAGACCCATCAAATATCTCTACGAATTTGCATTAGTTGTCAACCCCCACAACCCCCCATCCCAGCCCCCTCCCCCCCTAACAAAAAGAAAAGGAGACACGCATATCCCTGATACACTTGAAGCTAATCCCCTTAACGAGAATAGAGAGAATCACTGAAAATCAAAGGAAAATGGAAACAGTGTCATATAGCTTACCCAGCAAAATCCTATGTATAATTAAAAAAAAAATTATAAAAACATTAATTTAACTTATCTGTTTTTTAGACATTTGGCTCAAAATGTATTATGAGTGGTAGAGGTCATTAGAGAGTAGGGCTAGAAATTGCACACCAGAAACGCTATATAAACTATTATGTTTTATTTTAGATCGATTTTACGGAGAAGTGGGTCCCGTAGCCGACAAGCTCCTACGTCGAGCAAAAGATATGAACATCAAGATGAAAAACACTTCACTTTAGTTTTACATTTTATTTTAGTATTTTTTATTTAGTATTTATTTTACATCGTCTTCAAAGAATGGGTTTCATATATAGCCTATTATCTGTTATTAGGTAATATTTGAGCATTTTTTAGGGTGAGTTTTTTTTACGGGGGATTTTCTACAAAAGGAATTTTTGATGTTCCTGGGGGAAATTTCCAGGAAAAAATTTTCACGCTGGCATGGGAATTTCCTATCATTATTTTAAAATCGTCACAAATTAAATACAAAAAATCAACTGGAAATAAGGAACAACATTAAAACTTAAAACGAACATAAATGTAATAACCTACTGATATTGATAAACCTACTGATAATATTTCCCTATGTCTGTGTGATTATAGAAAACTAGCATTTTAGTGAAAACACCCAAAGACCAGTGTAAAAAAAACAAGAATACTGATTTAGGAGTATTCTTCATCTAATGAAAATAACATGGACCGTCTTTCTCTTTTATCACAATAATTGGTTGAGATAACACTATGGGCTCGCTTGTATTTGTGGGTACGTTATAGAAAAATTATTCTTTATCAACCGGAAGTTGCGATAAGACCCTATGTGTGCCCTCGAAATGATGGGATATGGGAACCGTTAAGTAATGGTTTAAGAAAAAATATATTGTTTCCAAAAAAAATGTTAGGTCTCATAGAGGGGCTAGCCACTCCAATAATACATTGGGGTATGTGTGTATTGGGATCCAAAGGGCCTATAAGAGGGGTTAGTAGCTCCAATAATAAATTTAGGGTATGTGTATATTGGGATCCAAAGGGTCAATACTACTAACGAATAAAAATTAGAAGGAGTAGAACTGACAAATCCCACGCCTTTTCAAGACCAGAACATAATTTGCAATTTACTAAAAAATAATAATCGTATGTTGTCAGTTTAATATACATATTGTGATATTTATTCCATATAGTCTTGATGCTTCTTTATTTTTTGAAGTCAAAAAGTGAAAACATTAAAATGTGTTTTGTTTTCACTTTTTTTCACTTTCCCGTATATGTGTTTCTGCGCTTCTCAGTATAACCCAGCTAAGTAAATAAGAAAACTATTCCACCTTTTCTTAATAAATTTACTACGAAAAGGAAGTAGCATACAAGCAGAATTAAATTAAATGCAACTAATTTATTAGATACCTATTCTACACAAGACAAGTTTGTAAACGAATAAATCAATACATAGACGTACTAATGAAAGTATTTTGAAGGAAATACAACATCTCAAAATTATATGGGTATATACAAATTAAAAAAAAAATGTATGGAAATATAAAAAAAGTACGAATATGAAAAAGATCGCGATTTCGCAGCAAGAGCGTAAGGATCCTTTTCCATCGTAGATGTCCCCATCAAAATGCAACAACGAAAGCAAACGGTCTATAATCTCTTCTTTACAATTATTTATTTGACAAACGGCTTCACATGAACAAGTAAACAGAGCCGGATATAAGTCTATTGGAACTATTGAACCCAATCGGGCCCCACCCTGCCATCAAAATAAATAAAATTTCTTTCCGGAGTTGTAAAATAACTAGTATCCCATCACGGATTTCTGCAACGCCCATATCAGATTTACATGGGATTTCTGCAACATGCCCTGTTTCTACGACATGCCCTTCCTTTTTCCATAGGATTTTCGCTATAGTCCTCTGACCTCACGACACACCCTCGCGCTTTAAATCGGTCCGTAGCAGATTAACATGGGATTTGTATGACATACCCTCTGACGTCACGACGCACCCTCGCGCTTTAAATAGCATGGTATTTAAAGGGTCAGATAGGGGAGCTCCTAATCCCTTATACCTGTACAATACAGTCCCTGTTTCTAGCGGTCGGCTTTTAATTATTCCTACGGCACACCCTTCTGGACTCCAATGACGTCACACGACAAACCTCGTTTTAAACGGTCAGGTCTAATATGGATGACAACATTTTATGTAATCTAACGTCAAGACCCATGAGCGAGGAAAAGCACTACTACATCATTTTAACACACATCTATGGATAATATTGACTACGGATGTGCTAGCACTTAAGGATTTTCAACAATTATTTACCACTTTAACATTTGTGTCATAATTTTAATATTTTCTAGGGTTTATAGCATATATTTCGTAGGGTTTTCAGAGGCAAAAATAATTTCAATGATTTAAAGAACATGAAAATTGGAATTTGGAATGTTACGAAGTTAAAAAATGACAATCATATCGACATTTTGACTGACGAATTCAGACGATTCGAACTGGATTTATTAGGAGTTTCAGAAACTCATATCCCAGGGGTAGGAAGCATGAAATTAGGTGATATAGAATTTTTTTACTCAGGCAGGAAGGATGGGGTGCATAGACAGGGAGTAGGGTTCATGATGAATAAGGAAGCTGAAGAGTCTTGTTTAGGCTGGGAAGGTATTAATAATAGAATACTTATTGCTCATTTTATGACTAAAAAGTTCAGGGTATCAGTTATAATAGTATACGCCCCTGTAGAACCAACTGACGGAGATACTAGTGACTCGGATGAATTTTACTTACAGTTACAGGAGCAAATGGACAGGGTCCCAGGTAGAAATATGATGTTATTACCAGGAGATTTTAACGCCCAGGTTGGTAGAAATAGGGATAGATGGTATCCTAGCCTAGGTAAATTTGGTGTAGGAAAAG
>NW_028300664.1:0-5000 GCF_049724085.1 Artemia sp. Qi Xiang Cuo
AATTAAAAAATATTAAAAAATGGGGGCTCAGGGACCTTTTGGGACCGGGGGCTTCCTTCGGGGTTGAGGTAGGGGGATTGGAGCCCTTTGGGGTTGGGGTAGGGGACCTCACGACACTGTTCAAGTGGGACTTGTGTATTATAACGACCACAGAGTTTCACCCTCAAATCCTCTTCTAAAAAATCTTCTAAAATCATCTTTTAAAATGTTTCTAACTGTTTCGCCGAAATAATTCCCTAAAATGTCTAAAACAGTTTCGCTCAAATAATCCCTAAACGTAATTTCTGCGTGTTCCTTTTGTTTTTGACGTCTCTGCACTGTCACATTTCAAATTACTAGGAAACCCTTTCCCGCGTTAATCTCTTCATCTCTAAGATCAAAACATTCGCCCGGAAACAATTCTCCTGGAAGAGCTCCAAAGACATTAATAAACATTCGCCCGGAAACAATTCTCCTTGGAAATAAATCAAAGACATTAATAAACTTCGCCCGGAGACAATCCTCGAAAACGTGTTCTCCCTGGAGATTCCATGCCCATATATGGTGCCCCGTCAGACTGACAGCACAGGTGTTCTCCCTAGGGACTCTATGCCCATATATTGTGCCCTCTCGGCATTAAACTAAATTGTAGATGGCAGCAGGGGTGTCGTACGGGAGGACTAGGGTCCTTTCTACTGTTTAGAACCCTACTCAGGTTAATTTCTGCTCGTTTTGAGTTTAACTTATTTTTATTTCTGTTTGTATTGGGTTTCATTTATTTTTTTATACTGATTTGTCGTAGTGGTAGATTTTTTAATTCCATTTTTGTTAATTTTTGGTTTAATGAAGTTCTTTACTTTTTTTGTAGAACTTATTCTGTACATAAAAGTTTTTTTATTAATTTTTAGTTTTTTATTTAATTTTTCAGGGAGAATAACTGAGTCTATTCTGAAGTTAGACAACCATCCCTTCCATAAAAACTTTTAAAACTCCCTGGATATAACTTACAACCCTTGCCCCTAATCTCTTTTTTTTTTCAACCCCGAGAGCCTGGTTGTATTATATTTAGACTATTTTGAATAGAGTGGCTATCTCAAAATTTCTATTCGACGCATTTTGGGACAGTATGACGTGTGTGTAGGGGGAGAGAGTAGCTGTCCTCTGACCACTTTGACTCTTAAAAAGAGGATAAGAACGTTTGATTACCAATCCAATGAGCTCTCTTTGAAGTTTATATGACCACACTTTGTATGAAAACCGTATTTGTCCCCAGGGCATAACTTACAACCTTGCCCTGAGGGCTGGGGCTTTGCATTTGTCATGCTCAAAGACATATTTTCCAAATCTTTCTGACAGGCTTAACAACATGGCTATATCAAAATTTTGATTGGAAGTGTTTGGGAAATGATAGGCGTGGAGGAAGACATTTTCCCTCTGGACACTTTTGCCCGATAAAAAATGCACTAGTCCTCTCAATTTCCAATCGAATGAGCCCTTTTTGAAGCTTTTACGACAAAACTTTCTATAAGACCGTTATATGCCCCAAGGGCATAATTTACGACCTTCGTCCTGAGGGCTAAGGGGGGAGGGTTGTCATCCTCAAAATCATAATTTCCAGACCTTTTAACTACGTTGAACAAAAAGGCCGTATCAAAATGTTGATTCGAAATGTTTGGGTAAATGATGGGCGGGGGGGGATTCTCCCCCGGATTGCTTTCGACTATTAAAACGGGCAATAGCCCTCTCAATTTCCAATGGATAGAGTTGCTTTTGAAGTTTTTAGACAGCACTTTCTATATGACATTATATGTCCCCAGGGCATAACTTACACCCTCAGCCCTGAAGGCTGTGGGGGTTGTAATACATAAAAATATAATTTCCGGACCCTTCAACTATCTTCAAAAAAAGTGCTATATCAAAATGTTGATCAGAAGTGTTTGGGGAAATAATGGGTATGAGGGTGACATTCACCCTCTGATCACTTTTGACTATCATTAAGGGCACTAGCCATCTCAATTTCCAATTGAATGAGTCTTTTTTTAATCTTCTACGACAACGCTGGCAAAGACCTAATTTCGAAAATTTCAAACCACGTTTAACAAAATGTTTATCTCAAAGTTTACATTTGATCTGTTTGGAGAACTTTTTGGCATGAGAGGGGTGTCACCTGCCCTCCAATCCCTTTCAACTATTAGACTGGGCACTAGCAATCTCAATTTACAATTGAATGATCCCTTTTTGAAGTTTCTACCACAACGCTTTCTATAAAACCTTGTATGCCCCCAGGGCATAACTTACAACCCTTGCGCTGAGGGTTCTGAGGAGAGTGACATCCTCAAAGACATAATTTCCGGACTTTTCAACTACGTTGAACAAAATGGCTATATCAAAATGGTAATTAGATGTATTTGGGGAAATAGTGGGCATGGGAGGGGTGTTATTTTTCTTACAAACACCTTTGACCACTAAAAAGGGCACTAGCTTTTCGAATCTTTTGAAGTTTCTATGACAAAACTCTATAAGAAATTTATATGCCCCAGGGCATAATTTACAACCCTTCCCTTAAGGGGTGTGTGGGGGGGGTGTCATTCTTAAGGACATAAGATCAATAGATGTCAACTACGCTGAAAAAAATGGCCCCCTCAAAGACCTAATTTCCAGAACTTTAAACTACGTTAAACAAAATGGCTGTCTCAAAATTGTAATTAAATGTGCTTAGGGAACTGGTGGGTGTGAGAGGGGGGTTAGTTGCCCTCCAATCACTTTCTTCTATTACAAAGGTAACTTGCCCTTTCAATGTCCTATCGAATGAGCCCTTTTTGAAGTTTTTACAACAGGGTTTGTTATAAAAACCTTATTTGCCCACAGGGCATAACTTATGACCCTTACCCTGAGGATTGCTGGGGGAGGGGAGGTCGTCATCCTCAAAGACGAACTGTCCGAGATTTTGAAATACGTTGAAAAAATGACTACCTCAAAATTTTGAATGGATTTGTTTCGGGATATGGTGGGCGTAAGAGGGGGCTAGTTGCCTTCTCAAAATTTTGACTTTTAAAAAGAGTACTAGCCCTTTCAATTTCCAATTGGGTGAGCCCTTTTTGAAGTTTCTACGACAACGCTTTCTATAAAAACCTTATATTCCCCCAGGGCATAATTTACAAGTCTTGCCCTAAGGGTTATGGGGGGGTTGTAATCATCTTGAATTTCCAATCTAAAGACACTATCTATAACACTATCTATAAACCCTTATATAACCCCAGGGCGTAACTTACAAACCTTGCCTTGAGGGGTGTGGGGGGTTTGTCATCCTTAAAGACATAATTGTCAGAACTTTCAACTACTTTGAACAAAATGGATATCTCAAAGTTTTGATTGGATGTGTTTGGGGAAATGGTGAACGTGAGAGGGAGGTTAGTTGTCCTCCAATCACTTTTGACTTTTAGAAAGGGCACTAGCTCTTTCAATTTCCAATCGAATGAGCCTATTTTGAAGTTTTTACGACAACTCTTTCTATAAAAACCTAATATGCCCCAGGGCATAACTTAGAACTCTTACCGTTAGAGCTGTATGGGGGGGGGGGTTATAATTCTCACGAACCTAAGGTCCAGACCTTGGTTAACGTTCAACTCCGTTGAACAACCGTGCGTACTCAAAGTTTTTATTGGAGATGTTTGGGGATACGAGTGGCGTAAGCGGGGGGTGAGTGGCACTACAGTCACTTTAAAATGTTAATATGGTACTAGCCCATTTAATTTAAACTCTACTGAGCCCTTTTTTAAGTTTCTACAACATCGCTATCAATAAACATCGTATAAGTCCCCAGGGCATAGCTTACAACTCTTGCCCTGAGGGCTCTGCGGGGGCTATCCTCCTCAAACACCTAATTTCCAAAACTTTTACATACGTTGAACAAAATGGCTATCTAAAAATTTAGATCGGATATCTTTGGGAGAAAGGTGGGCATGAGAGGGGGAATAGCTGCCCTTCAATCACTTTTAGCTATTAAAAAGGGCACTAGCACTTTGAATTTCTAATCGAGTGAGCCATTTTTAGAGTCGCTACGGCAAAAATTTCACTGTGTTTTCGAAAATGCTGGGCGTGATTGGGGGTTTAGTTGCCTTCCAAAAATTTTGAATTTTAGAAATGGTACTAGCCCTTCCAATTTCCAAATAAGTAAACCCTTTTTGGATTTTTTACGACAACAGTATCAATTTAAACTTTATATACCCCCAGGGCATAAAGTAAAACCTTGACCCTGAGAGCTGTTGGGGGAGTGTCAACCTCAAGGATAGAATTTTTAGACCGTAAAACAACTGTGAACAAAATGGCCATCTCAAAATTTTGATTGGATATGTTTGAATAAATGAGTGGCGCGAAAAGGGTGTTATTTGCCTTCCAATCACTTTCAACTAATGAAAAGATCACTAGCGATTTCAATTTCCAGTTGAATGTACTCTTTTTGAAGATTCCACGACAACACTGTCTATAAAAAACATACGTTCCCCCAGGGTATTATTTACAAGCCTTGACCTGAGGGTTATGGGGGGGGTTGTAATTATCTTGTATTTCCGATCGAATGAGCCATTTTTAAAGTTTCTACGACAAAGCTTTCTATAAAACCTTACAAGCCCCCAGGGCATAACTTTCAACCCTGTCCCTAAGGGCTCTGGGGGAGTGTCCTCTTCAAAAACATATTTTCTGTCAGGAAATCAACTACGCTGAACAAAGCGGCTATCTTAAAATTTTGATTGGATGTGTTTGGGGAAATCGTGAGCGTGGAAGGGGTGGTAGTTGCCTTCCAATCAATTTCGCCTAATAAAAAGAGTACTAGCCATTCTAATTTCCAATCGAATAAGCCTGTTTTGAAGTTTCTACGACCACTCCTTCGATTCGATGTGTCCTGGCCAAAACAAGAAAATAAATAATGCATTCTGCAAACATCGTTCTTTATTTAGGCAGCGCTCTTGCACTGCCTATTGAACCTTATACGCCCCCCGGGCATAACTTAAAACCCCTGCCCT
>NW_028300665.1:0-25000 GCF_049724085.1 Artemia sp. Qi Xiang Cuo
AAGCAAAATTCTGCATTTTGTAGATAAAATCTTGAAACATCTACAGTAGAGTTCTTTGATATACTGGATCTGATTATGCAATCTTCATCAAAATTTGTTGAATTTTTTAAGGGTGTTTTGCTCTTTTTTGAAAATCAGCTTAATATTCTCAGACTTGCAGGGGGTAACACTTCCCAACATTTTTAGGGGGGGGGTTAATGACTGGCTGGTCATTTTTACCAAATGTTTTTTTTTTCAATAATTTGCATAATGTCCACTTCAAATATGAAGCTTGAGAGCACAGTTCAGCCAAAAGAATTGTATAGCCAGAAGAAGATTAGCCTGTTAGTTCAATTTCTTGTCAGAAGCAAATGTTACAACTAGCTGTTGACCTAGTGCAGAAAGGAATAAGACAAGAGGAATGATTTGATAATATGACTTGTGTACAATCTGAACTTAGAAGTAGAACTTGTCAATTGTAATTAAATTATACAGATCAAATGTAGAATAAGAAATTGCAACTAAAAAACTTCAATTTAAAAGTCAAGCATTGGTTTGGCACTCTTAAAACACATCATGACAAGGTGATCAAAACTGCCATCATCCATTGTTATACATAAACATGATATGACTGGTTTAAGTTTGCTGAAACTTCTTTTTGCCTTTGCCAAACACGGTGATGCTGTCACAAGCCACTGGTAAACTGACCAATTAGTTTTAATAATAATGTAAATGTATAAATGTCAGAGGAAAGGGTCTTAAAGATAGTGTAATCAATAATTTTATAGCCTTTCAATCTTAGTCCCGGCCAATAGATTTAACAAGAGCTTTGCAAGATCTAGGTCTTTTCCCAGAAACATCTTTGTGGCTTTGAAAAGGCTTTCATTGCTCTTGTCTATTTTGCCCAGTAGACTTCAGTATACTGGCTCCAGAAAAAAAGAATTATCATGGTTTGTCTTCTCCAACTAATTTATTTGGGCCCTGAGGATGCTGCAGAGTTTCTTGGCATAGAACAACTTCCAGTCATCCAGCAGGTTGACTAGGATTAGAAATTGTCCCTGAATAATGAGCAGATGGATGCCTAGGATGCTGTTTAAGTTGGAACTTGTCTTTGGCTAATGAACCAACTGTGTTCCACTGCTTGCTTTTGATGCCTTCTTCTCTCTCTCTGTCTTATCAGTCTCAGATGAGAGCATATAAGATGCTGCGTGTTGCCCTGAATATTGTGTTTGTAATCACCAGATCAAGTTGTTCAATCTGCAGCTTTTCTGCAAGAATCTTTGTCTTAAACAGGACTTGGCATATGAACATATGTCAATGTCTTGCATAGTCAATATGTAAGACGTGTTTATATGAATTAAAACCAAGTTTGGCAAGAATTATCTGGACAAGATTGGTCATTGATTGAGATTGCAAATGCTCTTGAATCATGGAATAAAATGAAAAAGTTTCTTGTTGGGTATAGGTACTGATGATTTGACAGTTTTTGTAAAAAAAAACAAACAATTTTTTATTTCAGAAGTCCCAATTTAAAGACTTTTCGTTTCGGAAAGTGTTTCAGTATGTAGTAAAATCATCTAGGAATATAATTGTTTGTTTAGAAGTTAGAAGTTTTATCTGAAAAGGGTACAAAACTCCTACAAATTTGACACACCAAAAAAATTACCTGTTTTCAAGGCAAGACAGAACCCATTCAACACATGTTGAAATACTTAGGGAATACCTATGCCCAGAAGCTTGTATATTCAACATATATATTGTTGTTTCTTTGTTTTTCTTCAACTTCCTTTAATGTAGTCTATAAAAAGTAGAACTAAAAGTAGAATTAAAAAGTAACAAAATTGTTTCTAGTATGCACTATTGAGAATAACAAAATTGGTTTAACAAATTTTAATATGAAGTATTAAATACAAATAGTATTTAATATAACAAATTTAGTATAACAAAATTGATACATTTGCATTTTGGAAGGGGTAAGGTTTAGGAAAACAGGAGTAGATTTCAACAAATTTAAGAAGTTTGTTGTCATTATATTTGATTTAGTGGATTTTATTTTCATATGCAGATTCTTAGCTTCATCCAAAACATAGGTTGGGATTTTTTTTTTTTTTGGGGGGGGGGGTCACTTTTGATGTTTCTATGACATGGTTATAGGCATTCCCCCCCCTCCCCCCCCCCACACACACACACACAAATAATAAGATTTTTCAAATTTGATAATATTTTTTTTCAGTTTCATTGATTAGTGCTAAGGAAAGGGAAAAATGACTTCCATGTGGACCTCTGCAATTTTTTGGCAGTAGCAGGCACCCATAAATTTGACAGCTATATGTTCATTAAAGTCTCAACAGAGTCACCTATATTTTGACAGGACCTGTTGCTGTCTGTCAAAAATTTTCACAAGGTTACTACAAGATATTCACAAAAGAAATAAACCGGTTTATAGAAGCCATTATCTACGTTTGAACTTGACTGAAGGAATATTTTTAATGCACCTGGTATTCCACTACATTAAACAAGAATTTTTGACACTTGGAACCTAGTTTTTACAATATAATATTTGTTGCCATTTTAATTTAATTTTATCAAGAAAAAGTTAATTTGGGTAGAAGTCAGGTAGAATCAGGTGTATCTTGATGCATTGTTGCTGATCCCAACTTTTTTTTTTGCAATAAATAACCAAACAACAGTGGTTTGAACATTGCATAACTGAAAAATTGTTGGAAGGTTCTTTCTTGTCAAAAACAGGACATTGACTGAATTAAATGTTCTTTTCTTATCTGGGTGTACTGTATATTGTGTCAATATTTCCTATCGTTGAAATACAAAAACGGCTTCAAGAGATGGCGCTACAAGTCACAGCTAAGCAGAGTTATTCCATTTTGAAGGAAAATTTCAACAGGGGTTGCAAAATTGCACTGTTGAATCATTGCTAGCTTTACCCTATTATCTTGTGACAAACATACAACAATTAGGCCACATGGATCTGTAAGCCAACAACTCTTCCTTTTCCCACCTGTGATATTAAACTGGCAATCCAAAAAAAGAAAAAGCAGTGGAAGAAATATAAAGATATGTTAACACAGGTAAATTATTTAAGCAACTGTGTAATAAGGCTTGACAGCTTTCATGAAAACTAACAAGAGAGTATTGAAAAACACTTGTAGATGCTTCAAAATCAGATCCCAAGAAATTTGGAGGTATGTATCCCTGCAAAAACCCAGAAGACACTCCGTAGCTGAGCCTTCTGTTGATAGAGCATCTATTACCAGCCCTAAACAATTACCCGAGACACTGGTCTATCAGTTTCTAAGAGTCTTCACTATTCCAGATAGATATCTACTTCCCAACCAACCTAAGTATACAGTTGATAAAGCAATGTCACCAATTACTGTCAGTAAAGACAACATTGAGGCTAGACTGAAAAATCTACACCAGAAAAAATTTGTAGGGCCTGACACCCTTGGAGATTAAAGGAAGTTCATCCAGAATTGGCCTTGCCTCTTGCAGCACTTTTCAAAAAATCCCTGGATGCAGAGACAGTGTCTCAGGACTGACAGAATGATAATTTTGTCCCTATCCATAAAGGGCTGAGGACTAGCAGAATGCTAATATTGCCTGTATCCATAATGGTGGCAGCCAATTAGACCCGTCATATTTCTGCTCTATTAGCATTACCACCATTATTGGGAAAATTCTGGTAGGAATAGTAAAAACTGCCATTGTCAGACACCTCACCTCCAACAATCTTATTATGTAGAGTCAGTAAAGATTTAGATCATTACAATCCATTGATACTAATCTGATGGATGTGTACAATTTTGTCAGAGAGCTTCTAAATAGAGGAATTCCAGAAGACCTTGATCTCTTAGATTTTGCCCAAGCATTTGACAAAGTATGTTATCCTCAACTACTGGCAGAATTAATTGCAATTGGGGTAAGCCAGGAGAAAAAACATCAGCCCTGCAAAAAGAAACCAAAGTGCAATCCTTATTACAAGCTGGCCTAGACAAAATCTCTGATTGGGCAAGACTCTAGGGGCTAGAATTCAACATTAAGAAATGCAGGACAATTTATTTTGGAAGAAAAAATGAATTGTATCACATCACATCACACAAGATCAGTATCACACACATGGAATAGATGGTATTGAGCAAATGATTGTTGCATCGCATGCTGAAAGAGACCTGGGTATACCATTGGATGATGAATTGAAGTTTGATCAACATGCTCAGTCAGTTGCTTCCAAAGTGCTCCAGACCCTGGGAATTGTAAAAACAACATTCTGCAGTAGGTCACCAAGGCTGATGTCAAAGCTATACAAAGGAATTGTTTGACCAAAACTGGAATTGGTGTATATGACAACCTGATTAAATAAAGGAGACAAGAAAGAACTAGAGAGTGTCCAAAGGTGAGAAAATAAATCAGTATAGGGTTGTAGAAGCCTTGACTACTAATCTTACCAGAAGATGTTGCAGATTCCTAACCTTTCCTATCGAGAGAATCATGGGGCGATCATCATGGCATACAACATACTGCACACTCAGTCCAAAATATGCTTGAACTTGAGCTGTCAATAAGAACTAGAGGACACGCCATGAGGCTGTACTGCAATCAAACCAACACCAGACTATAGAACAACTTCCCAAATAGAGCTGTGAGGCTGTGGGACTCCATAAGCGAAGATGCAGTCTCAGCTCCTAGTGTGGAGGCCTACAAGGGAGCTGTGGACAAAGTTTGTTTGTCCCATCCATTGATTAAATAATAAGATGCAGCTAACTCATTGGTTCAACATTTTGACTAACCAGCACCTGCAGAATAATTTCTTGTTTGCTGGACAATGCGATTGAAGGTAATTTAAGTTAGGATAAGAATCTAAATAAAATCAAAGCAGGTAATGTGGCAATGCAGAAATTCGACTTTTTCTTTTATTATCTTGTCTGTGTCCTCTTCTATTAGCTCTTTGAGAACTTTAAACAATAGTGTCAAATCTGGTCCATAATACTTACAAACTCTGACTTGAGCAACCTTCTAGTCATTGACAGTTTCTCAAGTTTAAGAATTGATCCAGCACTCTCAACTGCTTGTTTCTAAGCAATTACTCATTTAATTTGATATTTAAAGAAGATTAATTAAAAAAAAACTTTTTACACAAAATAAGTTTTTAACAGAAAAGTAAAGAACTCCATTAAACAAAAATGAGCAAAAATAAAATAAAATAATCTACCAAGTGTGAAACTACCACAAATCACCATCAATAAATAAATGAAAGCCAAAACGAACATAAATTACAATAAATAACCAAGTCAATCTCAAAACGAGCAGAAATTAATTTAAGCTGGGCTCAAAACCCCTATGCCTTCCCAAGGCCAGAACATAATTTGCATTTTAGTGAAAAAAAAGAATTTAATTATTTTCACTTTAAAACTTTAATAAATAAATTATTATTAAGATTTTGATTACTAAATATCAGTATATGTATATTAAACTGACAATGCATATTCATTTGTTGTTGTTTTTTTCGTTTAATTTCTGTTCGTTTTATATTGACATAGTCTTTTCTGGGAAAAAGAAAATAATGCTTTAAATCGTTTTGTTTTTTTTAAGACTTTACAGTTTGGCCTGCTATTTGTATGCTGGAGAAATATTTTCAGCAATTTTTAAAAACATATAACCTTTTAAAATCTGGACACAAATAGTAGGTTTTAATTTAGTTTCATACTTCCTCTAGTTGACCTGAAATGGAAAACTTGATACCATTCACAAAAAAAAATTTTTACTTTCTTTGATTGCATGGATACATTTACGCTATTTTGATTGGATTAAATTTTAAGAGCAGCAGTAGCCCCAAAAGTTTGAACATAATACCCTCATTTGTTCTTTGGATACTGCTGAGATGCCTTATTGGTACTTAGCCTTAAAATAGTGCATTTTTATTTAATCTTGAGGCAACATTTAGTTTTTAAACATTGTGGGCAAATGGAAGGGTGGGCGTGGGAGGGGAATTAGTTACCCTCCAATCACTTTCGACTATTAAAAAGGGGATCAGCCCTTTCAATTTCCAATTGAATGAACCCTCTTTAAGGTTTCTACATCAACTCCTTTGATACAAAGTGATCTGGTCTAAACAACAACAACAAAAAATAATACATTATACCTTTTAACCTTCATTGATCTTTACTATAAAAATATCTAGCCTTCCAATCCCTTTTGACCATTAAAAAGGACACTAGGCCTTTCGATTTCCAATTGAATGAGCCTTTTTTGAGTTTCTACGTTGAACAAAATGACTATCTTAGAATTTTGATTGGATGTGTTCGGGGGAAAGGTGGGCATGAGAGGGGGTTTAGTTGCCCTTCAATCACATTCGCTATTAAAAAGTGCACTAGCCCTTTGAATTTCCAATTGAATGAGCCTTTTTTGAAGCTTCTACGACAAAGCTTTCTATAAAAACCTCACGTACCCCCAGGGCATAACTTGCAACCCTTGCCCTGAGGGCTGTGGGGGAGTGTCCTCCTCAAAAACATAATTTCTATCTGGAAATCAAGTACACTGGACAAGATGGCTATCTCAAAATTTTGATTGGATGTGTTTCGGGAACTGGTGGGCATGGAAGGGGTGTTAGTTGCCTTCCAATCACTTTCAACTATTAAAAAGGGCACAAGCCACTCTAATTTCCAATTAAATAAACCCTTTTTGAAGTTTCTATGACAACTTCTTCGATAGGAAGTGTCCTGGTCTAAAGGAAAAAAAAAATAATACATTGAGCCAACATCGTTCTTATATGCTCCCAGGGCATAACTTAAAACCCTTGCCCTGAGGGCTGTGACGGAGTATCCTCCTCAAAAACATATTTTTTTCTGGAAATCAACTATGCTGAACAAAATGGCTATCTCAAAATTTTTATTGGATGTGTTTGTGGGAATTATGGGCGTGGAGGGGGGGGGCTAGTTGCCCTCCATTCACTTTCGACTATTAAAAAGGGCACTAGCCTTTTCGATATCTAATCGAATGAGCTATTTTGAAGCTTCTACAACAACGCCTTCTATAAAAAACCTTGAATGCTCCCAGGGCATAACTTAAAACCCTTGCCCTCCTCAAAAACATATTTTAAATCTGGAAATCAACTAGCCTACGCCGATTAAAATGGCTATCTCAAAATTTTGATTGGATGTGTTTGGGGGAATGATAGGCATGGGGGGGGGGGGCTAGTAGCTCTCCAATCGTTTTCGACTATTAAAAAGGGCACTAGTCCTTTGACTTTCCAATGGAATAAGCCCTTTTTGAAGCTTCTATGACAACGCCTTCTATAAAAACCCTTATATGCCCCCAGGGTGTAACTTAAAACCCTTGCCTTTAGGGTTATGGGGGAGTGTTCTCCTCAAAAACATATTTTCTATCTGGAAATCAACTATGCTGAACAAAATGGCTATCTCAAAATTTTGATTGGATGTGTTTTGGGAGCCTAGACTACCGATCCTACCAGGAGAAGTTGCAGATTCCTAACCTCTCCTATCAAGGGAAGCATGGGGCAATCATCATGGCACACAAAATGCTGCAAACTTAGTCCAAAATATGCTTGAACTTGACCTGTCAATAAGAACTAGAGGACACACCATGAAGCTGTACTGCAATCAAGCCAACACCAGACTACAGAACAACCTCTTCCCAAATAGAATTGTGGGGCTATGGAACTCCCTAAGCAAAGAAGCAGTCTCAGCTCCTAGTGTGGAGGCCTTCAAGGGAGCCGTAGAAGAAGATTGTTTGCCCCATCCATTGGTTCAAGAATAAGATGCAGCCAACTCATTGGTTCTACATCTTGACTAACCAGCAACTGCAGGATAATTTCTTGTTTGCTGGACAATGCGATTGAAGGTAATTTAAGTTAGGATAAGAATCTAAATAAAATCAAAGCAGGTAATGTGGCAATACAAAAATTTGACTTTTTCTTTTATTATCTTGTCTGTGTTCTCTTCTAATAGCTCTTTGAGAACTTTAAACAATAGTGTCAAACCTGGTCCATAATACTGTCAAACTCTCTGACTTGAACAACCTTCTAGTCATTGACAGTTTCTCAAGTTTCAGTATTGATCCAGCGCTCTCAACTGCTTGTTTCTAAGCAATTACTCATTTCATTTGATCTTTAAAGAAGATTAATAAAAAAAACCTTTTTCCTCAAAATAAGTTTTTCAAAGAAAAGTAAATAACTCCATTAAACAAAAATTAGCAAAGATAAAATCAAATAATCTACCAAGTGTGAAACTACCACAAATCACCATCAATGAATAAATGAAAGCCAAAACGAACATAAATTACAATAAATAACCTAGTCAATCTTAAAACGAGCAGAAATTAACATAAACTGGGCTCAAAACCCCTATGCCTTCCCAAGGCCAGAACATAATTTGCACTTTACTGAAATAAAATATAAATTTTTTTACTTTAAAACTTTAATAAATCAAATAATATTAACATTTTGATTACTAAATATCAGTATATGTACATTAAACTGACAATGCATATTGATTTTTTTTTTTTCGTTTAATTTCTGTTCGTTTTATATTGACATAGTCTTTTTTGGGAAAAAGAAAATAATGCTTTAAATCGTTTTGTTTTTTTTTAAGACTTTATAGTTTGAATAATTTCTTAGACCACACTGCTTTTCCATTAAAAACAAAAAAAATTTTTAAACACGAAAAACGGGTTTTAATTTTCTAAAAAGCAGTTAACTACAAAAAATTTAATTATGCAAAAAAGCTCCTAATATTTCGGCCCCAAATCCGGGTGCCTTTATCAACGGAAAAAAAATAAATAAATAAAGCAAAAAAAAAAAAACAAATTAAGATAAATTACGAAAAAACAAAAAAAAAAAATAAATATAACGAAAAGAAAAACAAAACTAAAAAAGAATAAAAAAATTGAAAAAAAAAAAAAAATAATAAAAAAAAAAAATGCACTGAATGTCTTTCAACTGGCCTCCTCTCAGTATATAAATGGAAATATATTAAATAAACACTTCCATGTACTGAATGTTTATATTGACTCTACTCGCCTCCTCCCAGTATATAAATTGAAATATATTAATTAAACACTTCCATGCACTGAATGTCTTTCAACTGGCCTCCTCTCAGTATATAAATGGAAATATATTAAATAAACACTTCCATGTACTGAATGTCTATAGTGATTCTACTCGCCTCCTCCCAGTATATAAATTGAAATATATTAATTAAACACTTCCATGCACTGAATGTCTTTCAACTGGCCTCCTCTCAGTATATAAATGGAAATATATTAAATAAACACTCAGTATTTAATGGAAATATATTATATATTAAATTAATATATTTCAATTTATATACTGGGAGGAGGCGAGTAGAATCAATATAGACATTCAGTACATGGAAGTGTTTATTTAATATATTTCCATTTATATACTGAGAGGAGGCCAGTTGATAGACATTCAGTGCATGGAAGTGTTTAATTAATATATTTCAATTTATATACTGGGAGGAGGCGAGTAGAATCAATATAGACATTCAGTACATGGAAGTGTTTATTTAATATATTTCCATTTATATACTGAGAGGAGGCCAGTTGAAAGACATTCATTGCATTTATTTTTTTAATTAATTTTTTTTTTTTTTTAATTTTTTTTTTTTTTTTTAGTTCTGTTTGTCTTTTTTCTAAACTTTCTGTTTTATTTTTTTTTTTTTTAATTTAATTTAATTTGTTTTTTTTTTTTTGGCTTTATTTATTTATTTATTTTTCAGATTATAAATGAAAACGGCTGTGGGGCCCAAAAATTAGGAGCGTTTTTTAATAAATAAATTTTTTTTATTTAACTGCGTGTTAGAAAATTAAAACCCGTTTTTCGTGTTAAAAAATTTTTTTTGACTTTATAGTTTGGCCTGCTATTTGTATGCGGGAGAAATATTTTCAGCAATTTTTAACAACATATACCCTTTTAAAATCTGGACACAAATAGTAGGATTTAATTTACTTTCATACTTCCTCTAGTTGACCTGAAATGGAAAACTTGATACCATTCACAAAAAAAATTGTTTACTTTCCTTGATAGCTTGGATACACTTACGCTATTTTGATTGGATTAAATTTTAAGAGCAGAATAAGCCCCAAAAGTTTTAACAATACCCTCATTTGTTCTTGGTATACTGCTGATATGCATTATTGGTACTTGGCATTAAAATTTTGAATTTTATTTTAATGTTAAGGAAACATTTAGTTTTTAAAAATAATGGGCAAATGTATGGGTGGGGTTGATTGGGGGACTTGTTAACCTCCAATCACTTTCGACTATCAACAAGGGCATCAGTCTTTTCAATTTTCAATCAAATGAGCCTTTTTTGAAGTTTCTACATCAACTCCTTTGAAACAAAGTGCCTTGGTCTAAACAACAGCAACAAAAATAATACATTATACCTTAATTGATCTTTATTATAAAAATGTCAAGCCTTCCAATCACTTTTGACCATTAAAAAGGACACTAGGCCTTTCGATTTCCAATTGAATGAGCCTTTTTTGAATTTCTACAATAACGCTTTCTATAAACACCTTATATGCCCCCAGAGCATAAATTACAACCCTTACACTAATAGCTGTTAGGGTGGTTGTCATCCTCTAAGACCTAATTTCCAGAACTTTCAACTACGTTAAACAAAATGGTCATGTCAAAATTTTGATTGGATGTGTTTGGGGAATTGTTGGGCCTGAGACTCTGTTGACTCTGGAGACTCTGGGAATTGTTGGAAGTCACTCTCCAATCACTTTCAACAATTAAAAAAGGCACTAGCCCTTTCAATTCCAATAAAATGAGCCCTTTCGAAGTTTCTATGACACCGCTTTCAATAGAAACCTTACCCAGGGCATAACTTACAACCCTTACCCTGAGTGCTGGGGGGGGTTGTCATCCTCAAAGACCCATTTTCCAGAACTTTCTACTACGTTGAACAAAATAGCTATCTGAAAATTTTGAATGGATGTTTTTGGGGGAATGGTGGGCGTGAGAGATGTAGTTACCCTCCAATCATTTGACAATTAAAAAGGGCACTAGCCCTCTCAATTTCCAATTGAATGAGCCTCTTTTGAAGTTTTTAAAACAACTCTATCTATAAAAACCTTATATGCCCCCAGGGCATAACTTACAACCTTTGCTCTGGGTGCTCTGGGGGTTTATCACCCTTAATTACATAATCTCCAGAACTTTCAACTATATTGAACAAAATGGCTTGGACTATGTTGAACAAAATCTCTAAACTTTGATTGAATATTTTTGGGGAAATGGTGGGCGTGAGAGGGGGGTTAATTACTCTCCATTCACTTTCGACTATTAAAAAGGGCATTTCAATTTCCAATCCAATAAGCCCTTTTTGAAATTTCTACAACTTTCTATATAAACTTTGTATGCCCCCAGGGCGTAACTTACAACCCTTGCAATGAGGACTCTGAGGGGGTTATGTGTTTGGGAAAATGATGGGCATGAGAGGAGGGTTAGTTGCCCTTCAATCACTTTCAACTATTAAAAAGGACACTATCCTTTTCAATTACCAATTGAATGAGCCCTTTTGAAGTTTCTACAACATTGCTTTCTTTAGAAACCTTATATGCCCCCAGGGCATAACTTACAACCCTTGCCCTGCGAGCTGTGGGGGGAGGGTTCGTCTTCCTTAAAGACCTAATTTCTATAACTTTCTACTACGTTGAATATAATGGCCATCTAAAAATTTTGATTGTATGTGTTAGGGGAAAAGGTGGGCATGAGAATTTCCAGTCGAATGAGCCCTTTCTCAAGTTTCTACGTCAAATATTTCAATAAACACCTTATATGTCCCCCATAGGCCATAACTTGTAACCCTTTTCCTGAAGACTATGGGGGGAGTGTCCTGCTCAAAGGTATAGTCTCCTGCTCAAAGGTATAACCTTAAAGTGCGCAGAACAAAATGGTTACCTCAAAATTTTTATTGGATGTGTTTGGGGAAATGGTGGGCGTGGAAGGGGTGTTAGTTGCCGTCCAATCACTTTCGACTATTGAAAAGGGCACTAGCAATTTAAATTTCCAATCGAATGAGCCCTTTTTGAAGTTTCTATCACAACGTTTTCTATAATACCCTTATATGCACTTAGGATATAATTTAAAAACCTTGCTCTGAGGGCTGTGGGGGGGGGGTTGTCATTCTCAAAGAAAAAGTTTTAAGAGCTTGCAACTACGTTGAAATGAATGGTTATCTCAAAATTTTGATGTTTGGGGAGAAGGTGGGCATGAGAGGAGGGTTAGTTGCCCGCCAATCACAGTCGCTATTAAAAAGGGCACGAGCCCTTTTAATTTCCAATTGAATGAGCCTTTTTTGAAGTTTCTACCACAACGCTTTCTCTAAAAACCTTATATACCCCCAAGGCATAGCTTACAGTCAGTGTCCTAAAGGCTGTGGGGGACTGTCCTCCTCAAAAACATAATATCTATCTGGAAATCAAGTATACTGAACAAAATAGGTATCCCAAAATTCTGATTGGATGTGTTTCGGGAACTGGTGGGCGTGGACGGGGTGCCAGTTGCCTTCAAATCACTCAACTATTAAAAAGGTCACAAGCAACTCTAATTTCTAATTAAATAAACCCTTTTCGGAGTTTCTATGACAACTTCTTTGATACGAAGTGTCTTGGTCTAAAGGAAAAAAAATAATAAATAATGCATTTTTCCAACATCGCTCTTATATGCTCCGAGGGCATAACATAGAACCCTTACCCTGAGGGATGTGACGGAGTATCCTCCTCAAAAACACATTTTCTATCTGGAAATCAACTAAGCTGAACAAAATGGCTATCTCAAATTTTTTATTGGATATGTTTGGGGGAATTATGGCCGTGGAGGGGGGGGGCTTGCTGCCCTCCAATCACTTTCGACTATTAAAAAGGGCACTAGCCTTTTGAATTTCCAATCGAATGAGCCTGTTTTGTAGTTTCTACGACAACGCCTTCTATAAAAACCTTAAATGCCCCCAGGGCATAACTTAAAACCCTTGCCCTCCTCAAAAACATATTATAAATCTGGAAATCAACTAGCCTACGCCGAACAAAATGGCTATCACAAAATTTTGATTGGATGTGTTTGGGGGAATGATAGGCATGGGGTGGAGGGGCTAGTAGCTCTCCAATCATTTTCGACTATTAAAAAGGGCACTAGCCCTTTGACTTTCTAATGGAATAAGCCCTTTTTGAAGCTTCTATGACAACACCTTCTATAAAAACCCTTATATGCCCCCAGGGTGTGACTTAAAACCCTTGCCTTTAGGGTTGTGGGGGAGTGTCCTCAAAAACATATTTTCTATCTGGAAATCAACTATGCTGAACAAAATGGCTATCTCAAAATTGGGGAATAATGGGCGTGGGGGGGGGCTTGTTGCCCTCCGATCACTTTCGACTATTGATAAGGGCACTAGCCCTTTGAATTTCCAATCGAATGAGCCTGTTTTGAAGTTTCTACAACAACGCCTACTTCAAAACTCTCGATTTCCTATCGAATGAGCCCCTTTTGAAGTCTCTACGATGACCCCTTCCATATGAAGTGCCCTGCTCTAAAGGAAAAAAAAATAATAAACGATATATTGTGCCAACATTGTTTCTATATGCCCCCAGGGCATAACTTAAAACCCTTGCCCTGAGGGATGTGACGGAGTATCCTCCTCAAAAAGATATTTTCTATTAGGAACTCAATTGTGTTTAACAAAATGGCTATCTCACAATGTTGCTTAGAGGGGTTCGTGTGAATGATGGGCGTGGGGGGGGGGCTGTGTTCCCTCCAATCACTTTCGAGTATGAAAAAGGACACTAACCATTCCAATTTTCAATCATATGAGCTCCTTCCAGAGCTTCTATGACAACTCCTTCGATACGAAGTGCCGGGTTATGGAGAAAAAAAAACACATTGTGCCCCCACCATTCTTTACTTAGGCAGCGCTAATTTTAGAAATTTATATAACTTGATTTAAATGATAGGCATTAAGAAAAACGCAATGGATATGTTAATAAAATCAATTTCTTTTACAATTTGTGATCGCTGGAAACGTTTATGTTTAAACACACAACTTAAATTTAGTAAAGCTACCTTTCTCGTGTGATTAGCCTCATCGTATGTATTTAAATGATGCTTGAAACAAAACGATTTGGAATTATTTTTTATTTACTTTACAAGTTTCTAGTAGCTTTTGTTGCGTAATTATATTGATTTATAGTTTTAGTTTTTGTTGCTTGAATTGCATTGCCATCTCCACAATTTCCAAATGAATCGGCTTAGCCTTTTATATTGCGTCACTTGCTTTCTAAAGAATTCTAAAAACAGATTGGGAACTTGAATTCTGAAGGAATTGCGAGGCAGTATTTGGGAGGGAAACAACTGTCCCAAAGGTCACATGAAGATGCGAGAAGTGGAGGATGTACAATGTAAGAAGTAAGACATATTGTGTTTTGCGGAAAACGGATTGATTTTGCAGAATAATATATTTATCCATAGATTACAGCATGTGCAAATAAAGGCTAATACAAATTTTATTTTTTTGCACCTTCTTGCATTTAGAAGCTCTTAGCTTCTCTTTTCAATGGTTCTATTATGCATACGTAGTTGCATCAAAACCACCGCTAAATTAAACTTGAGATCTAAAACACGAGTATATAGACACCAACAAGTGGCACTAAAGCCAGGAACAAACTTAAATAACCTCTGGTGTTTGTGTACAACATTCAGTGGTAACATTCGAAATTTTGAAAAATTACTAACGTCCAAAAAGTTTACATAAGATTCCCTTGAAATAAATTCCCGAGTTATCTGGATAAGCGCGGCTCAAAAATAAACCCCAAAATTAGATCTAAACTGAAAATTAAAGAAAGCAAAATGAAGCATTTTAGAATTTCTCTGCCTTTTTAAATGAAGCTAAAAATAAATGTTTAAATCGGGCACAAGATGGCGAATAGGATAAATGCCAGAAGGTCTCTGACCCTCTGAGTAACTATTTGAATAAAACAAATTGGCTTCTGGACTAAATTAAAAAGAACGTATTTCTTATACTTTTGGTTGGGTTTGCTCGTTATTAGGTCACAGCTATTACTGTAACCTTGATATATAGAAATTATATTCAATAGGGATATTTTTGTTTTGTTTTACATCAAAATATCACCTTCAAATGTACTTAAAGAGTTTTTGTGAAAGGGTGAAATTGATTTCAGGATAAAATTGGTAAGATGATGAAACAACATTTGGGTAAAAAAAATAATTTAAGACAAATTTAGACCTTGGCATAAGTGGCTCCCAGGAAGATTGTCATCCTTAGTTAAACAATCGATTCGTTTCTCAGTTATATTTTTGACTAATTTTGAAATAAATTTATCGTAGGCAAGTGTTGCATTTTAGTATAGCCTATATTAAAGGACTTATTTTTCTAGAAATACTTCGTAAATTGCTTGAGTTTCACTTCAGATTTGGAAATTAAATTGCTTTAGTAGGTAATTACTTAATTTTTGATTAACTTTTTAATAGATAAATAAAATGCTATTGCAAAATATATTTTTTTTTTACTAATTTTAGGGCTATTTTCACATTCTTTAAGTCCTAAAAGTAAGAACAGCTAAGAACTTGTACCCGTAAGAACTTGGAAAAACATAATGAGATGTACATAATACGCCTATACTTTGTAGTGTTTAATATAAAGCATTAAAACCACGAATTTAGCTTTCATTTCTGGAATTAAACCAATTTTTTTAAGTTTTTGGATTGGAAAATTTAGCCTACTAACAGAATAAGATGACAGCTATATTTTGCTTTTTTTTGTAAATTTTTAAAGTTTTTAAAGTTTTAAAATTTTAAAGTTTTTTATAAATTAAAATCAACAACTGCTCTTTAAAAATAGTTCCATCTAAAAGACAGTTTTTGAATTTTTGCATCCTCTAAAAAAAATAATAATCAGATTGGTAATGAATTTCACTGCTGAAGGAGTTGATCATTTTCTTTCAACTGTATTAAGATAAAATTTGCTCTGCTGGGGTTAACAGTCAGTATCCTAATATATTTTGAATTTTAGGACTCTCCAGACTGAAATCTGTGTTGTATTCAAGTTTCGATGAAGTATTTTCCTTCTCATAGTTTACATTAGCTCCGTTCCAAGATCTTTCATGAACTTGTCCAAAATTCTGAAAATGGCCGATTTCATCATAGTTTCTGAGGATTGTTTCATTAAAAATGGTAAGTTTTAAAGGTAATTTTTTTTGTCAGAATATAAGAAAAGCTATATTGTTCTTGAAAATAATTATTTCTTTTTTTGCTCATTAAGTTGTTTTAAGAAAAAAAATATAACTTTAATACGTGACTTTAAACTAACGATTATAGCAGCTAGAGGATGATAAAGTGACTTCTTGTTGACGTAAAACACATTGAAATTTAATTTATTAGCTTTAATTTTTAAGTTTGGTGAGACATTAAATAATCCTGCTGAAAAATATTCGGTCAATCTTCTTTGTGCTGGTATGATGCACGAAATATTCCTATCAAAGCAGGATTCTATTAGAATTGGTACTCCCATTATTTTAAATGATAAAATTTGTCCGTATGGGGTATTCTTTAATCAAGCTTATAGTGTTAAAAATTTAGGATTTATCTTGACTGTAATTTGAGTTGGAAACAACACTATGATGCAATAGCAGCAAAAGTAGCTAAAGGATTGGATCTTTTAAGAAGGCTAAGGAATTAGATATCCTTTCTTTTACAGTCTTAATGTTACCTCAGAAAACGATTAATACTTCCTACAGCAAGTTATACTAAGCTACGTTTGTTACTGTTTTGCTAATTTTTGCATGTAAAAATAATTTTTCTTAAAGCAAAGCCGCCAAAACACAAGTTGTCCTGTAATAGTGTCGGTAGCTTATGAAATTTTGTCATGTTTTACTACTGGTGCTTTTGGAACTTTTTGCCTACCTTTCGTGACCTATGTAGACTGTTTTTTAAGATAAATGACAGGGAAGACAAGGGAATATGCCATTAGAAGATAATTGGCAGTGAGAATCATAAGCAACAGCGAAAATCACAACTTGTCAAAAACAAAAATGAAGAAAAAAAACTGAGTGGTCAGCAGACACGCAAAAGCGAATATCAGAAAACATCAAATATGAAAGTGAAGAACAAGGAATTATGCTATTAGTTGACAAGTGACTGCAAGAATTGGAACGAATCAAAAATGAAAAATATTTAGTCAGGAATAATACGTTAGTAGAACAACATCATCGTGATCTTCGACACCAGTAAACTCTACTGTAGAACCCAGTACAAAACTATAAAGATGTAGTAAATGACCCGAGTTTTAATAAAAGTCATTGGGGCCATTCAGGACTGTATGTATACGTTGTGGAGTCCTCCATTTCCCTGAGGAAAGAGTAGCTTGCAAAGGTGATTTTTTGGAGGTTGTTGTTGGTCAAATTGTATTGACATCTCCACAATTTTCAAATGATTAACATGGACTTGTAGAGGATTTTGAAAGGAACAACTTGAATTTGAAGTTTTTTCCTAATTAATTCAAAAAAGAAGTTTTCATCAGTTTATTTGTTTCTACTAAAAGTTGTTATCATCAGTTTTATCTTAGAATCCCCTGAAATGTAGCATATTTAGTTTCAATAAGACCGGTTCGGTCTTATTGATCGAACCGGGCATGAATACCGGTCTCAATGTGATTTACGGTCATCGTTTAATCTTCAGCGTTACGGTCAGCATTTCATCGTTTCATCAGCGAGGCATCGATTTATTTACTGTACACAATCACGAGTAAAACTAAAGCAAAAGCACTCATAGCTTGGAGGACCCCAACTACCAAAACATTTATTCGACTTGAACGTTACATCTCTTCAAGAAGAGACCACAGCAGAGATCTGAACTCCCAAGAATGAAAGTTATAACTGCTGGTCGCAATTTAAAAACCAATATTTTTAAAAATTCTGGCTGGATGGTTGATATGCCATATTTTGTAAAGAGCTACGAAGAATTATTAATAAAACACGTGTAATTACCTCTTAATTCATTTTGTAGTATGAACATTTCTAAGACCCTAGACTCATAATAGGTTTGTGTGGTCTTAGGGGCTTAGGTCCCCATTATTTTAACAAAATGGCTATCTCGAAAATTTGATCGGACGGATTCGAAGTTAGAAGGCTGGAGGGCTGGTTGCCCTCCGGTCCGTTTTGATTCTTAAAAAGGGAACAAAAACATTCAATTCCCAATAGAATGAGCCCCCAATGAAGTTATACCATCATTCCTTCCATAAAAACCTTATATGTCCCCGGAGTCTGGGTGGCTGTATAAACCCCGGAGATATTACTATATGATCTTTGGTCTATTTTGTATTAAATGTCAATCTAAAAAAAATCGATTAGACGTGTTTGGGGAAAAAACGATTGGTTGGGGGAGGGGGCTAGTTGCCATCATATTACTTTTGACTCTCACGAAGAGAACTAGAAATTCTGATTTAGAATCGAATGAGCCCTTTCTAAAGTTTATGCTACCATCCCTTCTATAAAACCTTATATAACCCAGGGGCATAACTTAAAACTCTTGCCCCAATTTAATCCAACAACTCCTTTCTATGTTATGGATTTCAAGTTTTAATTCGTTTTGTGTTTGTGAATTTGCGTTGAATGTTTCTGTCTTTTTCTTTATCAAAATTAGATTTTTCAGAATGATTTGTAAAAAAAACCTGCATATATATATCTGATTTTATGTATACATATAATGTCTGTATATTTACATTTTTACACGTAAATGATAAGAAAAAACTGCCAAATTTGATTAGTAAGCTTTACTGTTAAATGTTTCAATGTCTGTTTAATTTAAATTTTGTTTTAGAAGTTTAAGCTGATTTACTAGGCGACAACGAGAAGCCCTTTCATTTTCCAAACCATATTTTGTCACAAAAACGTGAAGATGTTCCTTTGCTTAATTTAATCAGCATATCAGGACAATTTGAGTTCGAGCACAATTTCCAGTAATCAAAATGTTCTTAGAAAAAAGGTACGTCTTAAAAATTGTGTTTTTGTTGGGTGAAATGTATTGGGTATCCCTTTATTGGACGAAAATAGGACAAAGGGACAGTGAATCAAGATGGAACTTTTATTTTATTGATCTCCACTGTGCAGACGTTTGCCAAACTGTTTTTGTAGCCTTTCATGAAAATTTTTTAGTTTTCACTTGAAAATAGTTTGGTAGGTTTTATTACCAAACAGTTCGGGGTAACGAACTATAAGTAAAGAGCAACTTGGTTCAATAGTAAAAGAAACCCTAAAAAATAGAATTTTGACACCAATAGATACATCAAAAGAATTGTATTTAATGATGATTTCAAATATATAATATTCATTAAGTTTAGTCTTACCCAACAATGGTTATGACAATTTTCTGTAGAAATTGTTTTATTTTCGAAAAAAGGGGAAAACACCCCCAAAACGTCAGAGGATCTTAAGCAAAATTCCACCGACAGATTCAGCGTATCAGAGAACCCTGTTTTTGAGTTTTCAAACTTCTGTCTGCAAAAATGTTGAATTTTATATCTTTTGCCCGAAGGAAGATCACGGATGCGTGTTTATGTGTTTATATGTTTGTTTTTTCTTCCCAGGGATGTTCTTATTGACCCAGTGGTCCTAGGAAACAAAATTGAGAATATTCCATATGCCCTTTCCTCAACCCTCGCTCTTTTCACTAAAGTCTTTAAGTTTACCCCATCGCAACTAACGAGATGGTTTGAAAAAGTTCCTGCTTTTCTCGTCATCGTCAGCAAATGCGAAGTGACTTTATGGCAAATAATGAGATGAGATATAATTTTCTTAAAGAAAAAGGTCGATTTTCTATATTATTGACGTAAATTTTGTCTGGTCACGTGAGTTTATAATTATAATGAGAGGTCTTCAAACGGAAATTAAAAGTTCTAGTGCCCTTTTTATGTGACCAAAAGATTGGAGGGTATCTAAGTCCCGTCCCACCCCTTTTCCCCCGAAATCGTAATGTAAAAATTTTGAGATATCCATTGTGTTCATCATAGTTGAAAGGCCCAATAACTATGGCTTTGGATATAACCTAACCTACCCTCCCTCCCACAGCCCCAGGGGAATGGTGGTCTGAGTTATAAAAGTTGTCCATTGTTTACGCATAGTCTTTGTTGTTGGGAAGCATGCATACCTTTAGGTGGGAAGACGAATTTTCTGCTGGGAACTCAATGGGGAGTCACACAAGGGTTCTCTTTATTAATTAGAAAAAATTGAACTCAGAGGGTAACATGTGTTGAGCATTGGTATTTTTAAGAATAGGGTAGTAGTTTCACAAATTTTCTAACTAAGGAAAATCATAAAAGAAATGAATTGCTAAACAAAATTGCCTATTAAAAATTTATGAAAATATAATATTTGTACATAATTTTTGTGTTAGCACCTATTAGACGTGTAAATTCAACTTATTTCAATTCAAGCAACCAAAATTTAATACTTTCTGTTTTACTTAAATAGACAATAGCTTTTGTTTTATTTTTCTGTCATAATTCCAATCTTTGATTTGAATTACTATGGAACATACTATTTCAAATGTCACCTTAGTCAAATTCAATATGATATTCAAGAAAATTCAATCTTGAGTTAAAAACTCAATAAATATAAATTTTTGAAGCGCAATAAGAATATTGCTGGTAAATTGTTTAGATGTGAAGAAAGGAATAATTGCACTGTTTCTATTTCTTTTTTAAATACTGTACCGAATAAATAATAATAACAAGGTATTTTTCTTTCTTTTTATCTACTAACTATTTGTCTATTTGATTATGTTATGTAAGAGATTAGTATTTGCCTGGTCTGCCTAGTACGTTTTGTTGCAACCTAATGATACACATATTTTTATTTCCATAGGGTGTGTTTTTTCTCTCCATTTACTGTGTTTAATTTTGTGTACGAAAATAAATCCTTTTATCACATTTCAATTAATTCTCTAAAATTTGCTTCAAAATGATGAAATTGATGGTGATTTTTAATAAAATTTTAGAAACGCGATATAAGTGAAGAACAACAACGTTTCACCTATATTAATCTATCGTCAGAATGGAAGGAGTTGTCGTAGAAACTTTCGAAGGTGCTCATTCAGCTGAAAACTGAAATTTCCAGAGCTTTTCATAAGGAGTCAAAGGGACCGATGCCGTCCCGTTTCCTCCCCAAGCCCTTTTTCGCTACCCTTCGTGCTAAGATATTAGATTAAAATTAGGAATCTTGTTCAAAAGAGTCAAAACCTCATGAAGTTTTACCATAACACTCATATGTTTTGTTATACCCAGGATATAGCCCCCCACCTTGTTTCAATTATAAGCACTACACCTCCGATATATGAATCTGAGCTGTCAGATTTGCTGCTCCCTTCCCCTCAATTAGTTTCCAGCAACCCTTTCAACAAGCCCTGAATGTTTCAACTTAATACCCTTGGCTGTTCTTAGACTATTTCTGATAGAAATTTTTAACAACCCCCGGGCAAATAGTATGCTCTGATATTGATCAATAACCCCCTCAAAATTACCTGAAAGCAGTCGTGCAACTAGAAATGGTCACAGAAATCGTAAGCAGTTACAGGCCACTTGATGAATGGCCGCAAGCCGTTGTTGAAGTAGCTGCATTTAAGGGGCCTGAAAGTGTCTGGAGTTAAAACCCTTAGCTGTTCCTAAAGTATTACAGATACATTTCCTATAAACTTATTTTGCACATAGGGTCCTTTGATTTAGTTCAAAATGCCCCTCCGCCTTCACTAAAGTTTCACATTGACACCCTAACTCTTTTGGAACACAACTGGGTTGAAACATACCTCCCTTTCTTAATGATAAATCTTGTGTATAAACAATCGAAAATTGCGCAATTTTTAAATTGCCCAATAATTTGCCTCAAAATAAGCATTTTTTTTATTGTTAATATTTTACAATTCTCCTCCATACATTTTTTCCTCTAAATAAGTATTTTTCAAATTTTACTCCTCCTTCAATATAACCAGGGTGCACATAGTGGTTTTCGATTTAGTTCCAAATACCCCTCACCATCCACAGAAATTTCAAATTTAGACCCTTTCTCTTTTGGGACACATCCAGGTCAGAAAAATTTTTCAATTATTCTATAGTGTAATTATTATTATATAATTATTAATACAGTGTAATTTCCCTTTCCCAATGAAAAATCCTGTGTAAACAATCAACAAATTGTATAATCTATAAATTGTCAAATAACTTACCCTAAATAAGTGTATTCTTTCTTGTCAGTGTTCTATCAATTGCCCTCAAGTTTTTTCTTTAATTTATTTCTTTTATTTACTTCTTCTTCAACTAAAGACTAATGCTGAGAGTGAAACAAAATTCTGCTTAACTGTCTGCTTTTTTACCTTTTTTTGTTATTTTGTCTTTTAAAATCAGGTAATAGTTTAAATCCCTGACTAGTTTTGACTGTTAGTATTGTATTGTTAGTATTGTTTGACTGTTAGTACGATGCATTGAAAAATCAAGCTCTCAATCAAAATGGACCAGTTATTATATCTGGCTTAAAGTTAACACTATCACAACCTTCCAGTGTTCAAAACATGGTTTCTAGTCCTATTAATATCTGTGCACATTTTGGTCTTTAAAATCAGTTGATAACTTGAAACCCCTGTAATTCACACTTTGCTTTCTCAAGTTAAGGACCGCCTTTTCAAAACCCGTTTGCTCGTCGCGTCAACAACTGACCTGTTTTTTGTACAGTAAGATCACTTCTGCATAGATAATTTTCGGTAATCATAGAGTCCGGCCTTTAAAGGATTTAAGACCCTATTTGAACTGGTTATTTGTAAGACCTGAGGAAAACGTGACTTTCGTCTTTTTTTATTTTAATCCAAAGCTTTTCGGCAGCCATAAAATTGTGAAATTTACGCTGCAGACAGATGAGCGTGCATTCTATTAGCTCTTCCTATTTTACTTACAATAATTCCTGATATTTGTAGAGACGAAATGGCTGTGGAGATACAGAACCCTTGCATAATACGAGTAGTTGAAGTATCTGTTAGCTATGTATCTGTTAGCTATGTATTCTTAACGTAAATAATTATGAAAATTATTAGTTTTTTCATCGAGAATTACTGCATACAAAACTTCTTGGAATACCGTATCACAAAAGTCGTCAGTTATCTGCAAAAACTTTGAATATAACTTTGAACTTAGAAGCTTAATTTTTTCATGATCGCCCTTGCCTATCAACTGTTTTGTCACCTTTAAAACAGTTGAAATGGGCGACTTTGATATTGATTGTTTTTTTTTTTTTTGCTCTGCTGGATTTCTAAGAGCGCTTCCTTGTATTAAAAAAACTGGTTTTTAATAACAATTTAAAAAAAAACATTTTAAAAGTTTTTTTTGGCTTCTTTAGAGAATATATGTCATGGCTAACATGTCAATCACGCTTTGGTTGCTTTTGGCTGCTCTTTTGTATATTATTCATTTTTTTCTTTTGGGGATTCATTCCAAATTATAAACTGATAAATACGTAATGTCAGTCAAATTATAAACTGCATATAAAAGGAGTAAATTTATCAAATTGAAAAATACATGATGAACGCTTCACATGAGAACACTTCAATTACAATGAAACAAAAAAAAACTTAATGGTTTATTCGGTATGAAGAAAAATGAAATGCCAGCTATTTCCTTAGGTAAAAATGAAAAGCTCATCCGTTTTAAATGTAATTAAATGAAATAATATGCAGACTGAAGTAGCTCCAGGAAGATGTTTAGATTTTAATCCTAGTTCGTCACTTTTAATCCAAGCGAAATGTTAGGACACTTAGTATCAGTCGTTGAGTTTAAGCTTTTGATTTCCCAATGCTCACAAAAATTACCAAATTTAAGAAAGTCGCAACCATAAGTCACCTGTGGTCAAAATGCTCAAAGACTCCTCTTTGATCACCACCCAGGCTCAAAGCTTCTCCTATGGTCATTTCCATGGAAATCTCCAAAGATTTTCTTTTTAAAATAACTTCATAGACGTTAGGTGTAATTAGCCTTTTTTTGCTTTTCTTCAAAGCCAGGGAAAGAAAGTGTCATAATATTCCAAATGTTACATTTGTAATATTTGTGCATATTGTTGGTAATCATTTGTGGGGTGATCAATTTTTTTAAACCACTGTAGATACGTAAGAACGTTGCAACATCTAGTGCCCTCGGGTGCGTAAGGTCATGCAAGCGGTACACATACTGGACTTAATAATTAACTAGGTCACTATATGGTTCAAACAAACACGCAAAATAACGTTAAACAGCTTAGTGTTCCTTGAAAAAAAAAATTGAGGGTATGAGTAAAGGGGTACTAAGACAACAACAAAAATGTCGAAATTATGCAGATATACCTCAAACTATTGGAAAACTGAGTCATGGATCTGCCTTGGCATCTCAATAAGATCCAAAAATCTAATTAAAGGGAGCACAACACAAAAGCTACATTAAGCCAGTAGCCGATAGAGGAAATCGCAAAATACCTCCAAGACCATGAACAAGTCCCAATCGGGAGCCCTGGGTCTACTTTCGGGAAATATTTCAATGGTTTTCCAGAGACTTTGACACTCACTTTCTTCTGTCTCCACTTTAAATGAAATACATAATTATCTTTTTGGCATCCCTGCTTTCAATAAAAAAAAATTAGGTATCATCATTTGAAAACGATAGCCCTCCTCTTATCCCCCCCTATCAGTGGTGACAATTTCCACAATCTATTTAAGAACCACATTTTCGGGGGGGGTAACTTCCGGTTCAATCTTTAATTCCCCAGCCTTGTACATAGCTTAGTCTATGGATAAATTTTGTATCAATAGAAGTTTTTTTTGGGGGGGGGGGGTAAAAATGTTTCAGAAAGAAGATTGTATTTTCTATCAGGCGTTAAAAAATTGAGTATTGAACAGTAAGAAAATCTTACCTTAATACCGCAAAAAAAATCTGGCAAAACTTAC